>NC_041406.2:5633294-5908294 GCF_900747795.2 Erpetoichthys calabaricus
TTACTGTAACGCACTCCTCTCAGGACTATCCAAAAAAGACATAAATCATTCGCAACGAGTGCAGAACGCAGCTGCTAGAATCCTTACCAGGAAAATAAAATGCGAGCACATCTCTCCAATTTTGATGTCACTACACTGTGTTACCTGTGTCATTCAGGGTTGACTTTAAAATTCTGCTTATGGTTTATAAAGCTTTAAATAATCTCGCCCCATCTTATATATCGGAATGTCTGACATCTTATATTCCAAATCATAACCTCAGATCCTCAATTGAGTGTCTCCTTAGAATTCCAAGAGCAAAACTTAAAAGAAGTGGTGAGGCGGGAGGCCTTCTGCTGTTATGCACCTCAAATCTGGAATAGCCTGCCAATAGGAATTCGCCAGGCTGATACAGTGGAGCACTTTAAAAAACTACTGAAAACACATTACTGTAACATGGCCTTCTCATAACTTCACTGTAATTTAAATCCTGATACTCTGTATATCCAATTCATTATAATAACTATTCATGGTGGCTCTCAAATCTGTATTAACCCCTACTCTCTCTTCTGTTTCCTTTTCCGGCGTCCTTTTGGTAGTGGCGACCTGCACCACCACCATCTACTCTAAGCACCGTGATGTTCCAACAGTGATGGATGGATTAAAAGCCAGAAGTCTGTGTCCATCACATCAAGTGACTCCGTGAGAACCCTAAATACAAAGAGGACTATTTCATTTATGTTAGGTAGAATGTCCAGGGGACTGGGCGGTCTCGTGGCCTGGAACCCCTACAGATTTTATTTTTTTCTCCAGCTTTCTGGAGTTTTTTTTTTGTTTTTTCTGTCCTCCCTGGCCATCGACCTTACTCCTTTTCTATGTTAACTAATGTTGCTTATTTTAATTTCTTATTTTGTCTTTTATTTTTCTTTTCTTCATTACGTAAAGCACTTTGAGCTACTTTTTGTATGAAAATGTGCTATAGAAATAAATGTTGTTGTTGTTGTTGTTTTCCATCTGCGTTCATTTGAAATCAACATACAAAAGCCTCCTGGGCACCTTGGCATGTTGTCGCTTCAAACGACGCATCTACTGAGCGGCAGTCAACTGATGTGTAAATGAAGGACACCGTATGCCATTTTTATTTCAACAACATTTTATTACATTTATTGGTCTAACAGCCTCAGAGTTCAGCCTGCCAATTTCTTGTTTCTTTTTCCCATACTAACAATGAACAAGTTCCCCGTAATTAACTCCTCAGACAAGACAAGTCCTACGGTGTGACATTAAAGCTCCACAGCGTGGCAGAATAACATCTGTAGCACTGGCACACGCCACCGAGCATTTAAAGACCCCCAGAGAGGCGTCAGGCTGAAGTCGTCCAACTCGGGACGTGAGCACCAGAAACAAAGGGAAAGCACCGGAATGACGAAGGGTAGGAAGGGTTAAACGGTGGGCCGAATGTTCACTCGCCCCTCCTTGCTGCAGGCTCAAAGCCCCTAAACGTCCTTTTGGTTTAAAACTTTGATTGTTTGATTCTTTTGGTTCTGAGCTTTCTGCAAATGTATGCTCTCTGTCTCTTGTTTTTGGCTGTGAGTTTTTAACTCCTTCTCTCCCTCCCCCATCCCCTGGTTCTCACTTAAAATTCTTTGTCCATAGGGGGTGTGGGGGGCAACAAAATGGAAAAAATAGGGGGGGCAGTGTTTAAATTGTAGAATTATGGAGAAAAAAAAAAAGGTGAATTTCGAGTCACTCAAAATCTTCAAAGTTATGATTTGAGATGGCAGACTGGGACTGGCACCTCAGGACTGAACAGGGAGAGCAGTAATCATAATGATAATAATTCTTTACATTTAATATTGTGTTTATCTCACTACTCAAAGTGCTCTTCACACAGGGGGGGCCCAGGATGTGAACCAACCGTCTTCACTGTTTCCAGGATATCCATATTACACGGCGATGGGACCATGAGACATACTGCGCAGGCGCGTACAGCGTGCGTCTCATAAACCGCACGCGAAGTCGTATCCACCGCGAATGAAGGAGTCACGGCCCAAATACGAAAGAGCTCAACTGACGTGAATGAGAAATGAAGCAACAACGCGCCCATAGCTAACGACTAATGACACAGCCATACAAAAAAGAGGATTCTGCGCTGCACCCCAGATATGAACGGAAGCGGCTACGGCGGCCCCACAGATCCACAATGATAGTACGGAAGGCACAGCGTCACCGTCATATTGTGAGTGGCACTACTGCGGGGTGAAGTTAGGAATAATGTGCTGCTTGGGATTGTACAAACTGCTGAACGCTTTACACCGAATTCAAACACAATACAGCTCAACGATAAAAACACGAGCCCACCTGGATAAGATCAATGAACGCAGGCGCCTACAATGCACATCTGAAACTGCGGAAGCAAAGCAGGCACGGGTTCAAAACGAACGAGCTCGACTGACGGATATACAATATGGACTGATGTGGTGATGTGTGAGGAGCGAAAGGAAGGAAGTTAAAATAATCAACCGACAGAGAGACAACCCGAAAATCAGGCAGGCGAGTCCATTTGGCTGAAATGTCATTGCAGCAACTCCAAATGGTACTCAGTAGTTTGTATGACCCCCCCCAAAACCTCCTGACAACGTCCTAATGTGATGACGGATGGTGTCCTGGGGGATCTCCTCCCAGATCTGGACCAGGGTATCACTGAGCTCCTGGACAGGCTGAGGTGTCGGATGGACCCAAACATAATGTCCCACCTAGAGGTGCTCTATTGGTCAAGCAAGTGAGTGTGGGGTGGGGGGCAGTCAATGGGATCAATTCCTTCATCCTCTCGCCACATGAGGCCAGATGGGCATTGTCATGCACCAGGAGCTACTGCACCAGCATAGGTTCTGACAATGGGTCCAGGGATTTCATCCCGATACCTAATGGCGGTCAAGATGCCGTTGTCTAGTCTGTAGAGGTCTGTGCGTCCTTCCATGGATATGCCTCCCCCAGATATACCATCACTGACCCCCCACCAAACCGCTCATGCTGAATGATATCACACACAGCATTATGTTCTCCACGGCTTCTCCAGACCCCTTCACGTCTGTCACGTGTGCTCAGGGTGAACCTGCTCTTACCTGTGAAAAGCACAGGGTGCCAGTGGTGGACCTGCCAATTCTGGTATTCTATGGCAAATGCCAATCGAGCTCCATGGTGCCCACTAGAGGATATTCTTGGGCCCTCAGGCCACCCTCCTGAAGTCTGTTTCTGATTGTTTGCTCAGAGACATTCACACCAGTGGGCTGCCTGCCTGCTGGAGGTCATTTCGTAGGCTCTGCCAGTGCTCAAGCAATTCTCCTCGAGCTTTTTGCAGCGCTCATTCCAGTACACTTCCTTATCTTTCCTGGACGATCTTTGAAATTCTATGTTCAGCCTCCTCACCTTATCTCTGTCTCCTGCAGCTTTAGCCGTTCTCTTTTCATGGGCAATCCTAAGAGTTTCCTCCGTTAACCATTTTTCTTTTCTGGCTTCTTATTTGGTATGTACCTCTTTGCTATTTCCGTGATTGTTAATTTGATTTCGTCCAATAAGGAAGTGTACTGGAATGAGCGCTGCAAAAAGCTTGAGGAGAATTGCCTGAAAGGTCACACGAGACATCTATTCACTCAGGTGAAGAAGATCCGAATGCCTTTCTCCGCTCATAAAGGAACAATCAAAAACAAGGACGCAACCGAAGCATACGACCAGCAAGGTATAAGACACAGGTGGAAAGAATACACTGAAGAGCTGTACGCATGCGAAAGTGAACCCGGGACTTTGCAGAACGATGACGCGCTGGAATTAGAACCACCAATCTTGGAAGTTGCATTGGCCATCAAGCAGCTTTCTAAGAACAAAGCTCTGGGCATAGATAACATCCCAGTGGAATTATCGGCAGTCATCACGACCCTGTGTCAAAAGATCTGGGAATCTGGCAAATGGCCGAGGAACTGGAAAAGATCCATATTTATCCCGTTACCGAAAAAAGGTGACACCCGAGATTGCTCAAATTATCGCACAATAGCTCTGATCCCACATGCAAGCAAAGTGCTTCTAAAGATCATACAGGAGCGGCTGAGGTCAACAATCGAGGCAGAATTGCCCGATGTACAAGCAGGTTTCAGGCGGGGACGCGGCACTCGCAACCACACATCGCAAACCTGCGTTGGATCATTGAAAGATGTCGGGAATATCAAAAGAAGATCTACCTGTGCTTCATAGACTACACAAAGGCATTTGATTGCGTTGACCATATGAAACTGTGGGAAGCCGTAAAAGAGCTGGGTGTACCACCGCATCTGGTTAAGTTGATCAGATCGATATATTCCGAGCAGGAAGCCACAGTTCGGACACAATGCGGAGACACTGAATGGTTCCACTGTAGAAAAGGACTGCGATAAGGCTGCATCCTCTCCCCCTTTCTGTTTAATCTGTACGCGGAAGTCATCACGTGGAAGGCAGGACTGGAGGAGTCAGAATTTGGAGTAAAAATCGGCGGAAGAAACATCAATAATCTCCGATACGCTGACGATACTACCTTGTTGGCTGAAACGAAAAAGGGACTTGAGGATTTGATAATGAAAATTAAGCTCGAAAGCGAAAAAATGGGTTTGCAATTGAACTTAAAAAAGACGAAAGTAATGACGACCGCAGTCAACAACATCAAAATAAAAATCGGCGATGAGGAAATAGAATGTGTTCAGGAATTTACTTTCCTAGGCTCAAACATCAACCGGGGCGGAGAACTTTGCTCAGAGATAAAAAGAAGGATAGCGCTCGGCCGAAGTACAGTGCTGAACATGGAAAAAATTTGGAATTGGGATTGTTTTTTCCAATAACCATGTATGGATGTGAAACTTGGACCCTGAAAAATGCCGACAGAAGGAAGATCGACGGATTTGAACTTTGGTGCTGGAGAAAGCTACTCCGCATTCCATGGATAGCGAGAGTAACGAACAAAGAAGTGCTACAGCACATAAAGCCGATATCTCGTTAGAAGGGAAAAATCACTAGACTCAAACTGACCTATTTTGGCCATATAATGCGATCAAATTCGCTAGAAAAATCGGTCACGCTAGGGATGGTAAGCGGCAAAAGAAGACCCGGCCGCCAGCGGACTCGTTGGCTTAACACCATCAAAGCAGACACGGGCATGAACATAACACAGCTCAAAAAAGCTGTGCAAGATTGAAAAGCATGGAGAGAGCTAGCTTATAGAATCGCCGAAGGTCGGAAACGATTGAACGGATGACACGCACACGCCAGTGCTCATCCTGTTCCTCTTTGCCCAAAGGAGCAGATAGTGGTGGGTCCTGCTGATGGGTTAAGGAGTTTCTACGAGGGGCCCTGTCCAGCTCTCCTAGAGGAACTACCTGTCTGTCTCCTGGAATCTCCATCATGACCATGAGACTGTGCTGGGAGACGCAGCAAACCTTCTGGAAATACCACAAGGTATTGATGTGCCATCCTGGAGAAGTTGGACTACCTGTGCCAGCTCTGTAGGGTCCAGGTATGGCCTCATGTTACCAGTAGTGACACTGACCATAGACAAATGCAAAAACGAGTGACAAAACAGATCTCAGGAGAGGACCACGGGAGAGGAGCAAGGAGGTTCCGCCTCAAGCCTTAGGGAACCTGGGCAACATTTACTTCCATCGCACCCGGGAAGATGGAGGAAGATCCTTCCAGGGACGCCCAGAGTGCTTCTGGTGCAAAGGGCCGCACTTCCGTCACACTAGAAAGTGCTACCAGAAGGGCATCATCGAGCACCTGGAGCACATCTGGCTAGAAATAAAAGGGGTCGCCTTCCTACAATCTAGGAGCTGGAGTCGGGAGTGGGAGCAGGACAAAGCTCTCGTGAGGAGAGGAAAGGTGGCCATGGACATTGAAAGAGAAGCCCGGAATAGGGGTGATTGGTGCTGGGAGCACTGTGTGCTGTGTGGGACTTGATTTGTGCTTAAATAAACAGGTGCTTTTTATATGAAGATGTGGTCTCCGTCTGGTGGTGTCCGGGCAAGTCTCACAACAGCAAGACAAGGCAAGGTGACAAAACACGGCGAAAGTTCCAAATTCCAGGAAACAGAACACAATGTGCACGAGCAGAGACACAAAAATGCTCACCGACTCCTTAGCGCATCCAAATGAACCACCAGGACCTGTGGGAAGCATCAGCCTTTATAGGGCGGTCCTTGGCGGTGATGGACAGAAAGTCCCACCTCTTGGGGAACCGCCCACAAAACACGTGGAACACATTTCAAGATACACAGCAACGAAACAGATAACAATATTAGCAGAGACAAAAGAATCAGAATTGAACAAAAAGACATTAAGCAAGAATTGGGACCCTTTAAACACCACCGAGCCTGAGGCACAATGTTTTAAAGTTGGAATCCTGCACCACCAACATGGACCCCAAGCAGGCAGCATCACAGGCTCAATGAGTGTTTTGCAGAGATGCCCACTGGGGTTGGCATCTGCGCTGTGCCTGCCCAAGCCATGCTGTTCAGTTTCTAAAGTGAGACGACTGCCAGATAAAAGTAGCTTAGGATTGAGGGCCAGTGACACAGTGACGTCCCCCAAACTGTTAAACCCCAAAGCAATTGTTTGCACTGTTAAGAGCCCCCGAGCCTCTTTAAATCCCCTGCTAGAGAATGTGCTTCCGAGAGGCTGAAGATCGGTATCAGAGCGGCGCTCATTACTTATTAAATATAATGATTTATTGCTGTGCTCCAGTGCAACTAATTACTTTTGCTTTAAGGACCGACAGTAATGCAGCCACAACCAAAATGAGCCCGTGCCATATTAAGAAAGTTTCTATGTGACAGAGTTAAATGAGATAAATTTCTTAGACAGTGCCAGGCGTCTTCTCCACTTATTACCCTTTCAGAAGAAACATTCAAAATGAAGGACACAGCTTCAATTTACTTAACATCTGCCATTTGAGATCATAAGAAACGCTACGCTGTGCCACGGACAGCGACTGAGTTGGGGGCTTGTAATGTGCAGGGGGTGCCCACACCCTAAGCTGGGTGTCTCAGTGACTAACTACCTAACTAACACTCAGGACTTTAACAATCCTTCTATTATTCTTTTTTATCTCATACATATTTTCTACTCAAATATTTCTTTATTAAGTTATAGGGTCAGTTTGTCTGTTGCCTCAGCTATTCAGCATTTGGTGAAGGATTCTAAACCCAGATTTGTCCACACTGTCCTCTAAAATCCATCCTAATAAAAGTGAAAGGGATTGGGTACATATGATGATGCCAGAGCAAATGGACAACCGATGTACAAAATAACAAAAAAAAAAAAAAAAAACAGGGTCTACATTGGGTGGCACGGTGGTGCAGTGGGTAGCGCTGCTGCCTCGCAGTTGGGAGACCTGGGGACCCGGGTTCGCTTCCCGGGTACTCCCTGCGTGGAGTTTGCATGTTCTCCCCGTGTCTGCGTGGGTTTCCTCCGGGCGCTCCGGTTTCCTCCCACAGTCCAAAGACATGCAGGTTAGGTGGATTGGTGATTCTAAATTGGCCCTAGTGTGTGCTTGTTGTGTGTTTGTGTGTGTCCTGCGGTGGGTTGGCACCCTGCCCACGATTGTTTCCTGCCTTGTGCCCTGTGTTGGCTGGGATTGGCTCCAGTAGACCCCCGTGACCCTGTGTTCGGATTCAGCGGGTTGGAAAATGGATGGATGGATGGGTCTACATTGATGACTTAGATTTTAACGTATCTTTGAAGGGTAGCATAGCTAGTCCACCTTAAAACGATAGGTCCACCTTAATAAAAGATAGTGTGTCTTTGCTTTGTGTCTGTCCAACAGAGTGTGCATCACAAACATCTGTAGTAATAAAATGCATTGCATCAGTCACTCAAACAGATGACGCATCACAAACATGAACACTGCTTTTACAAATCCCATACCAAATGGCATATAATAGAGATATATTCTAACAAACGTCGCATCACAAACATTTGTAGTAATGCATAAGTAATCCATAAGTTGGAATGACAAATGCAATTCCTTTTATTAGTACAGCCATAACAAAATACATTCCAGTAGATGGTGCACTGCAAATGTTAACACTGAGCTCTGCGTTGATTACTTAGATGGGTAGCACAACTAATCTATATATAAATGTATAATCCAATTTCTATCCGTCCAGCACTTCTACCCTCTTGGGCGTAATTCAGTTTTAACATTTGCAATGCGCCATCTATTGGCATGGATTTTGAATTGCATGTAGTAATAAAATGCATTACATTTTTCATTCTAACAGATGCCACATCACAAACATTTGCAGTAATAAAATGCTTTCCTTTTTTTCCAATCCAACATGTGCTTCATCTTAGACATCAACTCTGTTTTTTATTAATCCCATACCAAATGGAATATAACAGAGATGTATGCATTGCATTTGTTATTCCAACAGATAGCATGTTACAAACATTTGTAGTAATGCATTTTATTAGTGCCAATGTTTGTAATGTGCCATGTGTTGGAATGGTAGATGCAATGCATTTTTACTACATGTATCACAAAATACATTGCAACAATTGGTGCACTGCAAACATTAGTGCTGAGGCCTACTAATCAACATAATAATAATAATAATAATAATAATAATAATAATAATAGCCTTGAGCATGGAAAAGGTGATATAAAAATAAAATGCATTATTATTATTATTAGGAAAAATATATTCTTCTTATTATTATTGATGTTGATGTTGATTAATTAGATTTCAACCTATCTTAACATGGGTGGTACTGCTAGTCTTGTATATAAATGTATCATCCAACAATAATAATAATAGCCTTGAGCATGGGAAAGGTGCCATAAAAATAAATTTATTATTATTATTGTTATTATTAGGAAAGGTGCTATAAAAATAAAATGTATTATTATTATTATTATTATGTTGATTAGTTAGAATTCAACCTATCTTAACATGGGTGGTACTGCTATCCATCCATCCATTATCCAACCCACTATATCCTAACTACAGGGTCTGCTGGAGCCAATCCCAGCCAACTCAGGGTGCAAGGCAGGAAACAAACCCCAGGCAGGGTGCCAGCCCAACTCAGGGTACTGCTAGTCTTGTATATAAATGTATCAACCAACAACAATAATAATAGCCTTGAGCATGGGAAAGGTGCCATAAAAAAAAATGTGTTATTATTATTATTATTAGGAAAGGTGCTCTAAAAATAAAATGTATTATTATTATTATGTTGATTAGTTAGATTTCAACCTATCTTACATGGGTGGTACTGCTAGTCTTGAATATAAATGAATCAACCAACCTGCCAGCATTCAGTGTTAACATTGGCAGTACACCATCTATTGCAGATCATTTTGTACTGCATGTACTAATAAAATGCATTGCATTTTTCATTCTAACAGATGGCACATCACAAACATTTGTAGTAATAAACTGCATTGCATTTATCATTTCAACATATGGCACATCTCAAACATTAACACTGCTTTTACAAATTCCGTACCAAATGGCATATAAGAAGGCATTTGCATTGCATTTGTCACTTTAAACAGATGGCACATCACAGACATTTGTAGTAATAAAATGCGTTACATTTGTTATTTTGACAGATGGTGAATCTCAAACATTAACACTGCTTTTACAAATCCCAAATCATATGGCAAACAAGAGAGGCATATGCACTACATTTGTTGTTCCACCAGATAGCACACCACAAACATTTGTAGTAATGTTTTATTTCTACAAATGTTTGCATTGCGCTATCTGCTGGAATGACAAATGCAATGCATTTCATTAGTACAAATGTTTATGATGCGCCATCTGTTGGAATGATATTGACATAGCAACCGGACAGACGCAAAGCAAATTAAGGTGGATTACTCTACTGAAGAAACAGAATAGAATGTAAACAGGATGAGCATATTCCCATAATTCTGTGCTTTTGAAACAAAGACAATGTCCTTGACCAATAAATGAAGTGTGGGGTGGGGGGGGGTCTTCAATTGAAAATCAAATCCAAACACTGATATATTGCCCAGCCCTGACGTAAATACCTGCAAAGATATTTGTTCAAGCTACACTGACCTTGTGACGCTCTGTAATTTGGGTCACTTCTACGTAAGGCTTACTGTTTGGAGCTCAACACATCACTTGGGACGACTTTTATTAGGAGAGGTGAAAAAAATGAGTGTCAGCATAAACAAACACTGACGTCCTTTTTCTTGATTTTACGAGTATTGACTAAAGGAAGAGACCAAGTCTGCTCATTTGTGTTTTTGTCAGCAAGGTCCTCCCTGTATGGTACACATGGGAGCATCAGGCGTGTAAAAGGGAAATTAATTAACTCCTGGCGGACTTGCAAGTTTTATTACTTGGCATGATATTAAAAAACTCTGTGTCCTGAATTGAATTTCCTCTGCTCTGTTTGACTGTCATGCTTTCCAACATGGTTAACATAAAAGCAGAAACAAAATATAAATCGCAAAAAATTGTGAGCATTTGATAAAAGACCGGATAAGCAGTTGGGATACCTCCAAAAAAATATACAAACATGGTGGGCAATAAATGACACGGTCACTCCTGGATCTCGACTGAACAACCCCTTCCGGTGGACATTTCTTAAATTAGTAACAGGTGGAAGAGGAGGTACACCCTGGCTGAGTTATACGAAACGTATCCAAGACTGGACCAAGACGAGCGAAATTCTAATTGTGCATTTCTGATTTGTGGTTATTCGAATTTAAGCTCCGCCCTTTAGGATTACGAATCAGCTCAGACGTTTCTCTCTTTTTGAATTTCAGTTCCACTGTTGCTTTCCCCTGTCACTCCCTTCTTCCTCCTGATTCCCACTCTGTCATTTGTTGGACCGACTGCCCCTTTTGCAATCTGTACAGCTGGGAGTTGCCTGGACTGGTCAGCCCCGTTTCAGTACGTTGATCGTCATTCATCGGAGTCAAATGAAGATGATTAAGATGTAGACATACAGTATCTATCACATATGTTAATGTTGCTTATTCAAGTTACAACACCACAGAACAAGGAGGAGGCCCTGGTCAGCCATAGAAATCACAATAGTGGTGGAATGGAGAAAACACATCAGCTTTGTCAAGCCAACAATGACAACAAAAAAGGGCAAGCAGACCACTTTATAGGACGCAAACCAAAACTTACATTATAAAACTACAAGAGACGACAGCAAAAGATCTCTAGAACAACAGAAATTGGTGAAGACATCTATTGAGTCCATGTCATTTAATTTGCTTTTATTTTACATTTCATTTGTGAAGTGTCCAGAATGGGCTCCACTGTCACCCTGAAGTAGTTTAAGGGGTCCAACGGTGGGTGAATGGGCCATTACAACATTATTCTCAATAAGTGTAGTGATTCCTAATATAAACATACACTCACTGATCAAACTATTAGGATCATCCATGCAGCAGCCTAAAGTTAATCAAGTGGGCCGCAGCACAATGCATCACATCCTGCAGATACAGGTCAGGAGGTTCAGTTCATGTTCACATCAAACACCGAAATTGGGAAAAAATGGGACCTCAGAGATTTCAAGCGTCGCATGGCTGTTGGTGCCAGACGGGCTGGTTTGATCTCCTGAACTTTTCACACCAAACAGTCGCTTGAGTTTACTCAGAAAAGAAAAATATCCAATAAGCGGTATCTATCTATCATATAGTGCCTTTCAAATGTATCTATTATATGATACCTTTCATATCTATCTATCTATCTAATCCTGCCAACTACGCCATCTATCTATCTATCTATCTATCTATCTATCTATCTATCTAGTCCTGCCAACTATGCTATCCATCAATCTATCTACAGTATCTACTGTATGTATTATATAGGGCCTTCATATCTATCTATCTATCTATCTATCTATCTATCTATCTATCTATCTATCTATCTATCTATCTATCTATCTATCTAATCCTGCCAACTATGCTATCCATCAATCTATCTACAGTATCTACTGTATCTATGTATTATATAGGGCCTTTCACATCTATCTATCTATCTATCTATCTATCTATCTATCTATCTATCTATCTATCTATCTATCTATCTAATCCTGCCAACTACGCTATCTAATCCTGCCAACTATGCTATCTATCCATCTATCTATCTATCTAATCCTGCCAACTACGCTATCCATCTATCTATCTATATATTATATAGGGCCTTTCACATCCATCTATCTATCTATATATCTATCTTTTTTTGATGTCACTACACTGGTTACCTGTGTCATTCAGAATTGACTTTAAAATTCTGCTTATGGTTTATAAAGCTTTAAATAATCTCGCCCCGGCTTATATATCGGAATGTCTGACACCTTATATTCCAAATCGTAACCTCAGATCCTCAACTGAGTGTCTCCTTAGAATTCCAAGAGCAAAACTTAAAAGAAGTGGTGCGGCGGGCGGCCTTCTGCTGTTATGCACCTAAAATCTGGAATAGCCTGCCAGTAGGAATTCGCCAGGCTGATACAGTGGAGCACTTTAAAAAACTGCTGAAAACACATTATTTTAACATGGCCTTCTCATAACTTCACTGTAATTTATTCCTGATACTCTGTATATCCAATTCATTA
This sequence comes from Erpetoichthys calabaricus, assembly GCF_900747795.2. Lineage (NCBI taxonomy): Eukaryota > Metazoa > Chordata > Cladistia > Polypteriformes > Polypteridae > Erpetoichthys > Erpetoichthys calabaricus. The sequence goes on from NC_041406.2 coordinate 5,645,901, forward strand.
TAATAACTATTCATTCAAAATCTGTACTAACCCCTACTCTCTCTTCTGTTTCCTTTTCCGGTATCCTGTTGGTGGTGGCATGCGCCACCACCATCTACCCAAAGCACCATGATGTTCCAACAATGATGGATGGATTAAAAGCCAGAAGTCTGTATGACCATCGGCATCAAGTGACTCCGTGAAAAACCCGAACTACAAAGAGGACTATTTCATTTATGTTAGGTAGAATGCCCAGAGGGGACTGGGTGGTCTCGTGGCCTGATACCCCTACAGATTTTATTTTTTTCTCCAGCCTTCTGGAGTTTTTTTTTGTTTTTTCTGTCCACCCTGGCCATCGGACCTTACTCCTTTCTATGTTAACTAATGTTGTCTTATTTTAATTTCTTATTTTGTCTTTTATTTTTCTTCTCTTCATTATGTAAAGCACTTTGAGCTACTTTTTGTATGAAAATGTGCTATAGAAATAAATGTTGTTGTTGTTGTTGTATCTAATCCTGCCAACTACGCTATCTATCTATCTATCTATCTATCTATCTATCTATCTATCTATCTATCTATCTATCTATCTATCTATCTATCTATCTATCTATCTATCTATCTATCTAATCCTGCAAACTACACTATCTATCTATTATTATATAGTGCCTTTCTCATCCATCTCTCTATCTGTCACCACTCTGTACAGCTATGGTGAGCAGGAAAGCATCTCAGAATGCACAACATGTCAAACCTCGAGGGCCACAACAGCAGAAGAGCACATCAGTTTGCAGAAAGCTGAGGCTGCAGTGGGCACAGGTCCCTACAAAACAGACAGATGAAGACTGCAAAGGTGTGGCCTGGTCTGATGAATCTCGATTTCTGAACTCAATGTGCTTTGTGTCGACAGTCCAGGCTGGTGTGGTGGTGTTGGTGTAATGGTGCGCAGATTGTTTTGTTGCCACATTTTGGGCCCCTAAATACAAATCAATTTTTTGCTTGAGTGCCAGTTTCTGTTTGAGAATCATTGCTGACCATGTGCACCACTTCATGGCCACAGGTGGCCCATCTTCCAGTGGCTTCTTCCTGCATGGTGACACACCAGGTCACAAAGCCCAAGTCACCACAAACTGATTTCACAAACACGGCCGTGTTCAGTGGCTTTCCCAGTCAAAAGATCTAAGTCCAGCAGACCACCTTTGAGATATGCCTTGGGTGATTCGCGACACGAAGGTGCAGCTGACAAATCCACAGAAGCTGTAGGATTCAATCATATCAGCATGGAAGGGAACCTGAAAGGGACATCCCCGACATCTTGGGGAATCCATCACATGGAGGAATTGTTAGGAGAATAAAAGCAGGCCCTGGCCAGTGTTTGTATTGATTTGGTATTTGGTACACCGTATTAGTGTGGTGGTCTTAAAGATTTGCTCAGTGGGTGTAATAAGGACATGTGCAGAGGAGAGACACTAGGTATATTGGGAGAAGGATGCTAAGGATAGAGCTGCCAGGTAAGAGGAAGGCCTAAGAGAAGGTGGACGGATGACATTCAGGTGATGGTGTGACAGAGCAAGATGATGAGGATAGGAAGATATGGAGACAGATGATCCGCTGTGGTGACCCCTAACGGGAGCAACCGAAAGAAGAAGGAGAAGAAGGTGTAATAAGGACACAGTGGCTGACATCTTTACGCAAATGAAGCATGCAGGTTATTTTAACAAGCCAGTGAAGTGCAGAATCATTGAGCAAAGGAAATGATTATACGTAATATGAGCATAAGAGCGCTTTCTCTCAATGTTTCACTCTACTTTACAAAGGCAGGACCGCGTTTTATTAGATTACGCGGCCTTTGTGTAATCTTAGATCTGCGGCTCTATTGGTAAGGCCTTAATCTAGCTTTGATCTTGTTAAGAGTTTGGCTCCATTGATTTACTCACATTGCAAATTCAGCAGCCTTCCTGATATCTCCAGACCCCCTTAGTGAAACATTTTCTCTCATCTAATAATGTTTCATCCATCCATCCATCCATTATCCAACCTGCTATATCCTAACTACAGGGTCACAGGGGTCAGCTGCAGCCAATCCCAGTCACCACCGGGCGCAAGGCAGGAAACAAACCCCGGGCAGGGCGCCAGCCCACCACAGCTAATAAAATTTAGAGTATGCAATTTAAAAGAAATACTGGGGGGAACCTTTGGAGGGTTGGTTTGTTTTGAAGACGTGTAATGTGTTTACAGCTCACGCGACACACATTTATATGTACAGTGGGGCAAAAAAGTATTTAGTCAGCCACCAATTGTGCAAGTTCTCCCACTTAAAAAGACAAGAGAGGCCTGTAATTGTCATCATAGGTATACCTCAACTATGAGAGACAAAATGAGAAAAAAAATCCAGAAAATCACATTGTCTGATTTTTGAAGAATTTATTTGCAAATTATGGTGGAAAAAAAGTATTTGGTCAATAACAAAAGTTCATCTCAATACTTTGTTATATACCCTTTGTTGGCAATGACAGAGGTCAAACGTTTTCTGTAAGTCTTCACAAGGTTTTCACACACTGTTGCTGGTATTTGGGCCCATTCCTCCATGCAGATCTCCTCTAGAGCAGTGATGTTTTGGGGTTGTCGCTGGGCAACACGGACTTTCAACTCCCTCCAAAGATTTTCTATGGGGTTGAGATCTGGAGACTGGCTAGGCCACTCCAGGACCTTGAAATGCTTCTTACGAAGCCACTCCTTCGTTACCCGGGCGGTGTGTTTGGGATCATTGTCATGCTGAAAGACCCAGCCACGTTTCATCTTCAATGCCCTTGCTGATAGAAGGAGGTCTTCACTCAAAATCTGACGATACATGGCCCCATTCATTGTTTCCTTTACACGGATCAGTCGTCCTGGTCCCTTTGCAGAAAAACCGCCCCAAAGCATGATGTTTCCACCCCCATGCTTTACAGTAGGTATGGTGTTCTTTGGATGCAACTCAGCATTCTTTCTCCTCCAAACATGACGTTCTATTTTGGTTTCATCTGACCATATGACATTCTCCCAATCCTCTTCTGGATCATCCAAATGCTCTCTAGCAAACTTCAGACAGGCCTGCACATGTACTGGCTTAAGCAGGGGGACACATCTGGCACTGCAGGTTTTGAGTCCCTGGCGGCGTAGTGTGTTACTGATGGTAGCCTTTGTTACTTTGGTCCCAGCTCTCTGCAGGTCATTCACTAGGTCCCCCCGTGTGGTTCTGGGATTTTTGCTCACCGTTCTTGTGATCATTTTGACCCCACGGGGTGAGATCTTGCGTGGAGCCCCAGATCGAGGGAGATTATCAGTGGTCTTGTATGTCTTCCATTTTCTAATAATTGCTCCCACAGTTGATTTCTTCACACCAAGCTGCTTACCTATTGCAGATTCAGTCTTCCCAGCCTGGTGCAGGTCTACAATTTTGTTTCTGGTGTCCTTTGACAGCTCTTTGATCTTGGCCATAGTGGAGTTTGGAGTGTGACTGTTTGAGGTTGTGGACAGGTGTCTTTTATATTGATAACGAGTTCAAACAGGTGCCATTAATACAGGTAACGAGTGGAGGACAGAGGAGCCTCTTACAGAAGAAGTTACAGGTCTGGGAGAGCCAGAAATCTTGCTTGTTTGTAGGTGACCAAATACTTTTTTTCCACCATAATTTGCAAATAATTTCTTCAAAAATCAGACAATGTGATTTTCTGGATTTTTTTTCTCATTTTGTCTCTCATAGTTGAGGTATACCTATGATGAAAATTACAGGCCTCTCTCATCTTTTTAAGTGGAAGAACTTGCACAATTGGTGGCTGACTAAATACTTTTTTGCCCCACTGTATAATAGGATTATTTTTAGGAGTCTTTTCAACTGTGGATGTTTCATCATAATCAGAAGCTTGCTGTCTGTCAGACCAGAGGTTAATGAGGGCACCTCTGATCTTTGCAGTTCAAGATCACTGGCCCTGCATTGAGTGGCATCTTCATGAGACGTTGGATTGGTTTAGAAATGTGACACTCAGGGAGCCGTTCCCACCCACTTTTAAGAACAATTCACTCATGGTTGTCTCCAGATCTACAGATTATACAGCATGTCTGCCACCTATTACATCATGCCTTTCATATCTGTCTGTCTGTCAGGGCCGGCTTAATGTATGGGCACAATGGGCACTGGTTGGGAGCCCCTGGAGCATAGGGGCCCACTATGTTTCTGATGCACACTACTTTGCCCGGGGGCCTATGATGCTGTTAAGCCGGCCCTGCTGTCTGTTTGTCTATCTATCTATCTATCTATCTATCTATCTATCTATCTATCTATCTATCTATCTATCTATCTATCTATCTATCTATCTATCTATCTATCTATCTATCTATCTATCATGTATATAGTGCCTTTCACATCTATCTATCTATCTATCTATCTATTGTCACACACAAGCACATGGGGAGCGGCTTAAGGACCTGATGGGCACCGCGGCAAACTGTGCCAGGGGACAATGGTGGGGTACTAACCTCTCTTTTCTTGTTTCTTCAGAAAGACCGAAGCACCACCGCCATAAACAAACCCGGAAGTCTCCCGGTACCACCCACTTCCGGGGTCCTTTCTAACCTCTGGTCCCCCAATGATGACATCACTCTCCCATCATCCATCACCACTTTCCTCATCATCATTTCATCACTTTCTGTTCCCTGTTATAAAATGTCCAACCTGATTTAATTTGACTGTCTGTTGTACTTTGTGGAAAACACTGCTGTGCATCTTTTGCTTTACAGTATATGGGGCCTAAAAACCCCAGACCTTTATAGGTGTGTGTGCTTTTTTATTACACTATCTATCTATCTATCTATTGTAATAATGGCGCTATATAGCGCCTGACCCGACACAGATTGGACACAGGAGGCACATATAAAATGAAGAGACTTTTTTATTTTTTCTTCATCTGGAGGGCACGTGTTCCCCGTAATCCCTCCAGCCACAATACAGTCCAAAATAAAGCACAGTATACTACACTCTCTCTCTCTCTCTCTCCTGTCTTCCACCACCACTCCTCCTCAGCAAGCTTTGTCCACCTCCACCCGACTCTGGCTGCTGAATGGTGGTTGCTGGCTCCCTTTTATCAGGGCACCAGGAAGTGCTCCAGGTGGTTGATTAGCGACATCCAGCTGCACTTCCGGGTAAGGTGAAACCAGTGCCCAAAAGGGGCCAGCAGCTCCTGTTGCAGCACCCACTGGTGGCGCCTGCGGAACCCCACAGAGCTGCACAGAACTCCAACCCCCATGAAGCCCTGGGGGAGTCAGAGGCACCACTGCAACCGAGGGATGCTGCCATCTAGCGTCCAAGGAGAGATACTGGGCTTCCCACCCTTGTCCCCCTGGCACATGTGGTGAAGGGGCATCCCGGCCAGGCATGGGCCCCGGCCATCTGTCACACTATCTATCTATCTAATCTATCTATCTAATCCTGCCAGCTACACTATCTATCTATCTATGTATCTATGTATCTATCTATCTATCTATCTATCTATCTATCTAATCCTGACAACTATGCTATCTATCTCTATCTATCTAATCCTGCCAGCTACACTATCTATCTATCTATCTATCTATCTATCTATGTATCTATGTATCTATCTATCTATCTATCTATCTATCTATCTATCTATCTATCTATCTATCTAATCCTGCCAACTACGCTATCTATCTATCTATCTAATCCTGCCAGCTACACTATCTATCTATCTATCTATCTATCTATCTATCTATCTATCTATCTATCTATCTATCTATCTATCTATCTATCTATCTATCTATCTATCTATCTATCTATCTAGTCCTGCTATCTATCTAATCCTGCCAACTACGCTATCTATCTATCTATCTATCTATCTATCTATCAATCTATCTATCTATCTATCTATCTATCTATCTATCTATCTATCTATCTATCTATCTATCTATCTATCTATCTATCTATCTATCTATCTATCTATCTATCTGTCTGTCTAATCCTGCCAGCTACACTATCTATCTATCTAGCTAATCCTGCCAGCTACACTATCTATCTATCTATGTATCTATCTATCTAATCCTGCCAGCTACACTATCTATCTATCTATGTATCTGTCTATCTAATCCTGACAACTACGCTATCTATCTATCTATCTAATCCTGCCAGCTACACTCTCTATCTAATCCTGCCAACTACGCTATATATCTGTCTATCTGTCTGTCTGCCTAATCCTGCCAGCTACACTATCTATCTATCTAGTCCTGCTATCTATGTATCTAATCCTGCCAACTACGCTATCTATCTATCTAATCCTGCCAACTACGCTATCTATCTATCTATCTATCTATCTATCTATCTATCTATCTATCTATCTATCTATCTATCTATCTATCTATCTATCTATCTAATCCTGCTAACTACGCTATCTATCTATCTATCTATCTATCTATCTATCTATCTATCTATCTATCTATCTATCTATCTATCTATCTATCTTTGTTTAATCTTAGATCTGCTGCTCTATTGGTAAGGCCTTAATCTAGCTTTGATCTTGTTAACAGTTTGGCTCCATTGATTTACTCACATTGCAATTTCAGCAGCCTTCCTTATATCCCCAGTCCCCCTTAGTGAAACATTTTCTCTCATCTAATAAAATTTAGAGTTTGCAATTTAAAGGAGATACTGGGGGCAACCTTTGGAGGGTTCGTTCCGATAGCTTAATGTACAGTATGACTGATATCAGAAATAAAAGTACCGCGATGAGCCCGCAGCTGCCGACTCCCGTTTCAAAGGCCTGGGCCTCCCTCGACTTCCACTTGGCAGGCACATCGGGAGTAGGAAAGGAAAGGAAACGAATCAATCCAGCAGATAATTATCTTCCAAGTGTGTAAAGTTGCATAGCGATGGATGAGGCTCTCCATAATTACTTGATCCACTACTGTTAGATACGGGAGCAGAAACATGCGTAACAACCACACATTAGGGAAAAGAAAAATACAGCTGAGCAAAGGGCAGAATCCGGTCGGTGACATGTTCTCTGATGATAATAAGTGGTGCATGATTCATTAAAGCCACACGTGTAATTAGTATGTTAGCTAAAGCCGAGTGCCAAGACATTTTGAACGTCTAAAAAGAGTCAAAAAGCACTCAAGTTCAAACTCGTCGTTCGGTGACGACAATACAATGAGATCCGTACGTTCAGGTCTCCCGGAGTCGAGCAACAGCAGGGGGATATCAAAGACAGATGGCAAGTACAACAGCAGACGCCAAAACGTCAAAAGAGACATTGGCGTGGGCATCGAACTCTGGGCCCTGTGCATAAGTGGTCTCTGTGGGCCCCTCTTCCTCTCGAAAACAAACTTTTCATTCCAGGCTTTGAGGGTCCCACCATGGGCTCTGGGTAATCATTGCCCTTTATCTCCCCACTACCACTCCCATGCTGTGACAAGAGGAGTGACAAAAGTCTTTATACATGACGTTCAGCAAAAGTGATTATCTTTCTATGGCTCATAAGATAAATGGATGTATGCGCTTCACTTTTCATCGTTCATCGTCAGCTTTCAGAAACAAGAACGCATTCACCCATCTTGTACCTATCTCTCCCACTTTTCTTATTATTTAGGGAGAGGTGCATGAATGTTTCCCCCCAAAACACTACATGGAAGACAACCTAACAGGTGTCATGGATGCCTGCCTCCAAAGGAGAGAAGGAGACCTCTGAAAGTTAGCGAGAGGCTGTAACACATCACAACCAAGACACGACAATCTTGATGAATTTCAATGTTAATTTTAAAAGTGTCCAGCTGCAGACCTCTGCAGAGCCGCTCCAATAAATTGCATAGATATGATCACTGTTATAATTTGTTATAATTTTCTTCTTCTTCTATACACTCTTCTAAGTGGGGTCTTAACCCATGATCAATCCTCTCCATACACCTCAGTCTTGCTCTTCCTCCCAAGTCAGACCATTTTCTTTCAAGTCTTCCTTTACTCAATCCATCCACCTCCACTTTGGTTTCACTTTCTCTTTCCCCCGGACTTTCACTCCCATCATTCTTTTGCCCACATATTCCTTGTCTCTCCTCATCACATGTCCATACCACTTGAACCCACCTTCTGGTACTTTCTTAGATGTCTCTCCCACCTTTCTTATTATTTAGGGAGAGGTGCATGAATGTTTCCTCCCAAAACACTACAAGGAAGACAACCTAATTGGTGTCATGGATGCCTGCCTCCAAAGGAGAGAAGAAGACTTCTAAAAGTTAGCGAGAGGCTCTAACACATCATAACCAAGACAGGACAGTCTTGATGAAATTCAATGTTAATTTTGATAGTGTCCGGCTGCAGACCTCCACAGCGCCGCTCCAATAAATAACATAAATTTAATCACTGTTATAATTTGTTACACACTTCTAAGTGAGGTCTTAACCCATGATCAATCCTTTCCATACACTTCAGTCCTGCTCCTCCTCCAAAGTCAGACCCTTTTCTTTCAAGTCTTCCTTTACTCAAGCCATCCACCTTTGCTTTGGCCTCACTTTCTCTTTCTCCCGGACTTCTACTCCCATCATTCTTCCGTCTCTTCTCTTCACGTGTTCATATCACTTTCCTGTACTTTCTCAGTTGATTTTTGTACCTCCGATGATCTCATTTATTGTTCTGTCTTTTTCTGTGACCCCCAGATCCATCTCAATATTTTCATTTCTGCCTCATCCAACTTCTTCTCCTGTGCTCCCTTGACTGCTCATGTCTCATTGCCAGTCTTACCACTGTCTTATCTTTAACCTTCACCTCAATTCTTCAATCACACGACACTCCTGATAACTTCTTCCAATTGTTCCATCCACACTGCACTCTAATGGTTGTCTCTGCATCTAGTCCGACCTTGATCTCCACTGACCGTAGATGTTTAAACATATCACAGCTCTCCCTGCAGACTAACTTCAAAATCCTGATCATCATTCAACCCCAAATATTCTGTCATCTTCTTCCTATTTATCTATCATCCAAAACTCTTCTCCGTTCTTCTGTCTTCCTCCTGACGTCCTCCTTTTTGGTGCTACATCATACCATGTCATCATCAAAATAAGCCTGCGCCAATTAGATTGGTCTTCAATCCCATGAGTCAACACCTCCATACCTAGATAAAAGAAGTAAGGACTTCATGAAGACCCCTGGTGTAGACCTCCTCTAACTGGGATCTTGTCTGTTAATCAAACACCCCATACATATCCAGCATAACTCGGGTGACACACGTGTTGGGGCTTGCTGACTTGTAATTCCACCCCAATCCAAGGGTTGGCGCCGCCATGTAAGGTCTTCTCCTCCTCTTCCCTCTGCAGATCCAGAAACCAACATCTCGAGGACACTGTGACCTCACTTTCTGTTCCCTGGGGCTTGTAGACCCACCACTTCTATCTCACTGACTTCCTAACTGGCACCACTGCCATCGTTTCCAGGCTAGTCATAGACTTGAGACTAAAAAGACGTACATTTGACAATTTTTACACCCGCTTTTTTATTTTTGCCAACAAATTATGGGGGACACCTTATCACCTCTCTTTGTCTTTTGTTACACCAGAAAGAAGTCAGGCTTGATTTGCCCCCTTGATGACCAGATTTACTTCATGAAAAAGGATAATTCTCAAATAAATTAGGTAATTGACAAATACAAAATAATACAAAATAATTTACAGGAAAATAACAAAAAATATGACAAAACAGACCAAATGGAAACATATAAAAATAAAGCCAGGGACCGAGCGCCAGCAAACCCTCAGAAATAAAGCAGCCATAGCTTAACAAAAGTATTGAGAGACCCTAAATTAAAGCATATGGCCAAAAAATGCTCTTTCTTTCTTCTTTTTATTAAAAAATTCAGTAGCTCAACTGAAACGTATTATCTACATAAACGCGACACCAGGGATCGATATTCAATAAAACAACGGTAACCGTCGGATACTCCTTCAGTCCTCACATCTTACTCTTTCCTAACAGTCAGCATTATGCACAACACAAGAGGGACGCAGAGAAAAGGTTTAACCACAAATTCTGCCTACAAGCTGTTGTTAAATGTTAATGATCTCAGTTGGGAAGGGAAAAGACCCTCTCAGAGCGGCACGACGGGACAGGAGACGCTGCCTTTCTGCTAAGCTAAGCATCTTTCTTTCCTATTTCATCTTCTTTTTTTTTTTACAAATACAATAACTAAAATCTTTAAATAATGAGTTGCAGGTTCCGGATGCCTGCTGAGCGCTTTATGATTCTGTTATGTACTTCATTTTGTTTTTTTTTTTTAGAACTTCTACTTGGGACATTTTGATTTCAGGTTTCCTGAAGGATGAGGACTCCACTTCTCACATTAATTTTAAGATCATAACTGTAATTATGGACCTCGGGCCGTTTCCCCGGGGTGGCATTTTGTGCCCACCTGATCAAGGTACTATGCAGCCTTCCTGTGAAGCTGTGACGATGCGGGTTCGGCTCCATGCTCCCATCTTCTATTAGGGAGCCCTTGAACCCAACGCCGTCGGTAATGTCACTGATGAGTTAGACAGTGAGGCAATAACAATGAGCAAGGGGATGGTTTAAAAGTGCTAAGTGCTTTTATTATAACAAGTCAACGAAAACAAAGTGTAACAATGTTCAAAGTAAAGTGCTGTGCAGTTCCTTCAAAATCTTCATTAAATAAATAATCCTTAAAACGAAACGTGTGGAGGTTAAAATACACAAAACAACAATCCTTTAAAACGAGGTTAAAACGTTCAACAGGAAGCAGTCTTTAAAAACAAATGACAAGCCCGGTGCTTCTTCGGTTACGCTGGCGACTCCCCTGCTACTCCCATCTGGGCTGCTCAACAAGAGAGACGCTCTTTCTGCAGCTGGCCTTCTACCTACTCCTACTACTACTGTCAGTCGCCTTTCCAATCCTTGGCTCTGGTCGGCTGCCCCTGACAGTGACCTGGGAAATCCACCAACGGCCAAGGCTCTCACGTGGTGGACGCCATGTTCCCAAGTCCTGACCGTGGAGAATCATCCACCTTCCAGTCTCTCCCGTCCTTCATAAAACTCTGCGGGAGCAACAACAACTACTACAACTGGGATGTCGGCCTAACACCCAGGTTGCCTATTCAGCTGCTGCGAGCCTATTCATGCTCGCTCAGTCACTCGCACCACCACACTCGCTCTACTCTCCCTTCCCTGCATGCTTCCTTCCTTCCATAACCTCCGTCTTTCTTTCCTTTCTTTTCTTTTACCCTTCTCTTACTTCTTCTCCTAACCGTCTCGGGCTTCTCTATATATGCAGAGAGGACATGGCAGCTGCAGCGCATTAGCCCCAGGAACAATCACGGATGTGGGCAGTCCCTCACCTGTGCACTTACAGGTGCTGGTCATAAAATTAGAATATCATGACAAAGTTGATTTATTTCAGTAATTCCATTCAAAAGTGAAACTTGTATATTAGATTCATTCATTACACACAGACTGATGTTTAATCAAATGTTTATTTCTTTTAATGTTGATGATTGTAACTGACAACTAATGAAAGTCCCAAATTCAGTATCTCGGAAAATTCGAATATTGTGAAAAGGTTCAATATTGAAGACACCTGGTGCCACACTCTAATCAGCTAATGAACTCAAAAGCCTTTAAATGGTCTCTCAGTCGAGTTCTGTAGGCTACACAATCACGGGGAAGACTGCTGACTTGACAGTTGTCCAAAAGACGACCATTGACACCTTGCACAAGGAGGGCGAGACACAAAAGGTCATTGCTAAAGAGGCTGGCTGTTCACAGAGCTCTGTGTCCAAGCACATTAATAGAGAGGCGAAGGGAAGGACAAGATGTGGTAGAAAAAAGTGGACAAGCAATAGGATAAGCGCACCCTGGAGAGGATTGTGAAACAAAACCATTCAAAAATGTGGGGGAGATTCACAAAGAGTGGACTGCAGCTGGAGTCAGTGCTTCAAGAACCACCACGCACAGACGTATGCAAGACATGGGTTTCAGCTGTCGCATTCCTTGTGTCAAGCCACTCTTGAACAAGAGACAGCGTCAGAAGCGTCTCGCCTTTGGACTGCTGCTGAGTGCTCCAAAGTTATGTTCTCTGATGAAAGTAAATTTTGTATTTCCTTTGGAAATCAAGGTCCCAGAGTCTGGAGGAAGAGAGGAGAGGCACAGAATCCACGTTGCGTGAGGTCCAGTGTAAAGTTTCCACAGTCAGTGATGGTTTGGGGTGCCATGTCATCTGCTGGTGTTGGTCCATTGTGTTTTCTGAGGTCCAAGGTCAACGCAGCCATCTACCAGGAAGTTTTAGAGCACTTCATGCTTCCTGCTGCTGATGAACTTTATGGAGATGCAGATTTCATTTTCCAACAGGACCTGGCACCTGCACACAGTGCCAAAGCTACCAGTACCTGGTTTAAGGACCATGGTATCCCTGTTCTTGATTGGCCAGCAAACTCTCCTGACCTTAACCCCATAGAAAATCTATGGGGTATTGTGAAGAGGAAGATTCAATATGCCAGACCCAACAATTCAGAAGAGCTGAAGGCCACTATCAGAGCAACATGGGCTCTCCTAACACCTGAGCAGTGCCACAGACTGATTGACTCCATGCCACGCCGCGTTGCTGCAGTAATCCAGGCCAAAGGAGCCCCCACTAAATATTGAGTGCTGTACCTGCTCATACTTTTCATGTTCATACCTTTCAGTTGGCCAACATTTCTAAAAATCCTTTTTTTGCATTGGTCTTAATTGATATTCTAATTTTCCGAGATACTGAATTTGGGACTTTCATTAGTTGTCAGTTATAATCATCAACATTAAAAGAAATAAACATTTGAAATACATCAGTCTGTGTGTAATGAATGAATCTAATATACAAGTTTCACTTTTTGAATGGAATTACTGAAATAAATCAACTTTGTCATGATATTCTAATTTTATGACCAGCACCTGTAGGTGAGAAATGCCCACACTGCAGATCACCCTGCGGCTTGCTACAGCCACCACGCCCCCTCGCTAAGCCACGAGCGCTGCAATTATTTATTTAACTGGCCTTTGCTGGGAGAGCTGTGGACCCATAACACCACAGAAGCACGAATGATGGCTACTGCCCTCAGCTGTCCATGTGATCTACAGCAGCGAATCCTCTGAGGCCCTCCCTGGAATGAACCGACGAGTGACTTAAGGGCATCTGTGTTAGACAGGAGGCCCAGTGGATGTTCTGTAGCTGTGTAGGCCTTGGAGCCCCTGCAGATTTTGCTTCTTTTTTTTTCTCCAGCTTAACTGGAGTTCCTGTTGTCTTGTTCTCTTCTCCTAGTTACCTGACCTGTTCATCTTTAGGGACTTTGAATGCAATTTTATATATAAACGTCTACGCATGGAAGTGTGTGTGTCTGTCAGTCTGTCCGGCCAGGAAGTGTGAGGCTGCAGCATGAAGCTCAAAGAGCCGGCAAGGCGTCCCCATGTTAGCGAGTCGGAAGAAGAAAGACATACGAGGCTACAGCATAAAGCTGAAAGAAAGTGACTCTGACGCCAAAGTGAAACCGGCGAGGAACGACAAATGAGAGAGAAACTCGCTTAGCCGCTGATCGAGCACATCGGCAAAAACAAAACTGCCGACACTGCATTTGAATTATTTTTCTGAAAATTTCAATAGTTTCTAGGAGCCCAGGCTTACACAGCTAGTATTATATATTAGAGTGACTTTACTTTCTACTAATTACATATCTGTATTATGTAAACACTTCAGAGGATCACCATCCGGGCTCATCCAAGGTATGTAATACCAACCCAAGGTGAAAGGGGGAGCTATCCTTCTTTCCCCACATTGTTGAGAAGATGCCCACCTGAGGGGATTTGACTCTGGCCCTTCCAGTTGGACACCCTGAAAACTCGACTGCAATGAAAGCATTTGAAGAGGTGCCACATGAGAGGGTGGGCATCAAACTAATAGAAGAGGGAGTTCAGGGTGATGTTTTTAGATGGGTGCAGAATTGGCTCAGACACAGGAAGCAGAGGGTGACGGTGCGAAGAACCTCATCAGAACTGGCTGATGTTAAGAGTGGTGTCCAGTAAGGGGCAATGCTGAGGCCGCTGCTATCTTTAATATATAGAAACAATTTCAAAAGGAACATAAGTGCTAAGCTGGTTAAGTTTGCAGATGATACCAAGATGGGTGGATTGGTGGGTAATCGAGAATCTGCTGAGTCATCATTGAGAGACGTGAACAGCAGACAGGCTCAGGCAGATTTGTGGACGATGAAATTTAATGTCAGTAAATGTGAAGTGTTACACATTGTCACAGGAGGCTGGGGGACAGACCCAATCGGGACGCCTGGAAGGACCGGGAGGTGGCGTATACGTCCCCTGGGCCACAAGGGGGCAACCGTCCTGGATCTTGAGGGGAACATGGGAGAGGAGCAAGGAGGCTCAAGCCCACTGGGGCCTGTGGCCACTGCCAGGGGGCGCCCCCCAGCCTCAGAGAGCCTGGGAAACATTCACTTCTGCCACACCCCGGAAGATGGAGGAAAATCCTTCCAGTGATGCCTTGTGCTTCTGGGTGTAAGAGCAGCACTTCCGCCACACCAGGAAGTGCTGCCGGAAGAGTGTCATCAGGCACCTGGAGCACATCCGGGTGGGAATTAAAGGGGCCGCCTCCCTACAGTCAAGGGGCCAGAGTCGGGAGGAGGAGGATGAAGCTTGGGAAGAAAGGAGTAGAGCTAAAGTCGGGAGTGGGAGCATGGACGAAACTCCCGTGAAGAGAGGAAAGGCGGCCCACGGACTGAGAGAGAAAAGCCCGTAGTTGAGGTGTTTAGTGCTGGGAAGCACTGTGTGCTGTGTGGGACTGCGTTTAGAAGAAATAAACATGTGCTTTTCATAAAGAAGTGGTCTCTGTCTGGTGGTGTTCGGACCCGGATCTCACAACACAAGAAGTAAAAATGTGAGAATTGAATACACAATGGGAGGTCTGAAAATCGAAAGTCCACCTTATGAGAAAAATTTAGGAGTCACAGTGGACTCGACATGATTAACTGCCACTGAGAAGGTGAACAGAATGTCAGGTTATATAGCGCCTTGATGTGTGAAGTACAAGTCACAGAAGGTTCTGCTCAAGCTTTATAACTCACTGGTGAGGCCTCATCTGGAGTCCTGAGTGCAGTTTTGGTCTCTAGGCTACAAAAAGGACATAGCAGCACTAGAGAAGGTCCAGAGAAGAGCAACCAGGATGATTCGGGCTACAAGGGATGAGTTATGAGGAAAGATTAAAAGAGCTGAGCCCACACAACTGTATTTATCAGCAGCACCTGATGACCCCGACTCTCTTGATTCACTGACACAATGTCATACTTGTGTTTCTGAGTGGATGAATAGTCATTTTATCAAACTAAATAAGGAGAAAGCAGAAATTTTAGTGATTGGCAAAAACGGATATAATAATCATACTAGAAATAAACTTGATCCATTAGGATTACAAGTCAAGACGGAGGTAAAGAATTTAGGGGTAACTATTGACTCTGACCTGAATTTTAAATCCCATATTAAACAGATTACTAGGACAGCATTTTTCTACTTGAGAAATATAACAAAAGTTAGACCTCTTATAACATTGCAAGATGCTGAGAAATGAGTTCAGGCTTTTGATTCTAGTCGATCAGATTACTGTAACGCACTCCTCTCAGGACCACCCAGAAAAGAAATCAATCAATTGCAACGAGTGCAGAATGCAGCTGCTAGAATCGTAACTAGGAAAAGAAAATCCGAGCACATCACCCCAGTCCTAGCGTCACTGCACTGGTTACCTGTGCCGTTTAGAATTGACTTTAAAACACTGCTGGTGGTTTCCAAAGCCTTAAATCATCTGCTCCATCTTATATCTCCGAATGGCTTTCACCTTACACTCCAGATCATAACCTTAGATCTTCAAATGAGTGTCTGCTTAGAATTCCAAAAATTAAACTTAAAAGAAGTGGTGAGGCGGCCTTCTGAAATTCGCCATGCTAATACGGTGGAGCACTTTAAAAAACTGCTAAAAACCTGTTATGTTAACATGGCTTTCTCGTAGCTTCATTTTAGTGTAACCCTGATAATCTGTATATGTATTGAATTATCATTTCTATAATGGCTCCACAATACTACTAACAACAACTAGTTTTCTCTGCTCTTCTTTTTTGTTTTTTTTTCTGCAGCCCCACCACCTGATCAGGGCACCATGCAGTCCCTACATTGACGGATTGAAGATCAGATGTCCACATGACCAGCATCATCTAATTCATCCACAAGAAGCCAATAAATCATGAGGACTGATTTAGATCATTAATGTTAAAGGGGCTGGGTGATCTTAAGGCCTCGAAACCCCTCCAGCCCTCTGGAGGTTTTTCTTGTTTGTTTTTTCTGTCCTCCCGGCCATCAGGCCTCACTTTATTCTTTGTTACTTAGTATTGCCAAATCTTATTTTTATATTTTTATATTTTATAAACTTTTCTTTCTTCATCTTGTAAAGCACTTGGAGCTACACCATTTGCATGGTAATGTGCTCTATAAATAAATGTGGTTGTTGTGGTATGCTGTGTCACTGAGTGTCAATTGATGAGCAAAAATGGAAAATTAACTGTGGAAGAAACCCCCCGAGGAAGACAGGAATAGTTCAATCAATGAGATTTTTATTCAGTCTGTGAGTGCGGGTCCAAAAACCATCAGACAAACACCAGCACTTTATAAAACACACATTTATTTTACAAATAACTTCCGCCCAACACACAGTGCTCCCAGCACCACTCACCCTCCATACGGGCCTTTCTCTCAATGTCCGTGGGCCGCCTTTCCTCTCCTCACGGGAGCTTCGTCCTGCTCCCGCTCCCGACTCCAGCTCCCTGATTGGAGTGAGGCGACCCCTTTTATTTCCACCCAGATGTGCTCCAGGTGCTTGATGATGTTCTTCCGGTAGCACTTCCTTGTGTGGCGGAAGTGCCGCACTAGCGCCCGGAAGCACTCCGGGTGTCCCTGGAAGGATCTTCCTCCATCTTCCCGGGCAGAAGTGTCGATCTCCCGGGCTCCACGACGCTCTGGATGCCCCCTGGCGGAGGCCACGGGCCCCAGTGGGCTTGAGCCTCCTTGCTCCGTCCCCGTGGTCCCCTCATCATCCAGGGCGGTTGCCCCCACATGGCCCAGGGGACATATAGACCACCTCCTGGTCCTTCCAGGAATCCTGGCTGGGTCTGACCCCCAGCCTCCTGTGACAAGTCACAAATGAGTACCTGAATTCTACGTTGCAAGGCAGAAGAGCAAAATTACATTTCGTTCTTTTGGCTTTTTATAATTTCTTCTTCCTCCCCCTTCCCCTTATTTATAACAAAAAACATAATATTGTTTACTTAAGCATTTTATTTTATTACACTAATGGGCCATCCGTTCTTATTTTTTTCACTTCTCAGATAGACCCTAAAGAAGGAAAGGTCATCTTTCCTGTGTCAAATAGATGCGTTCCTAAAGAAACATGAAGTTGTCCTTGGTCAGCTTACTGCACCGTCTTATGAATAACCTGCTGTTATAGCAATACGGCTTTATCAGCTATTAACCCTAAGTAGTTTGCAAGCAGTTTATTTTTCTTTCAGAGTACCCATTGGAGGTAAAACATGGAAGGATGGGCACTCTGTCCAGAATGGGTGCTATTCCCTGCCTCAGATTGGAGGCAGAAATAATAGGTGGGCACAGAAACCCCGTTCATCCAGAATGGGAGACCCCTCCATCCAGAATTGGTGCTGTTCCCGTCTCAGATGGTAGGCAGAAATAATAGGTGGGAAGAGTGACCCCGTTCATCCAGAATGGGAGACCCCTCCATCCAGAATTGGTGTTGTTCCTCATCTCAGATGGTAGGCAGAAATAATAGGTGGGAAGAGAGACCCCATTCATCCAGAATGGGAGACCCCTCCGTCCAGAATTAGTGTTGTTCCCCGTCTCAGATGGTAGACAGAAATAATAGGTGGGAAGAGTGACCCCGTTCATCCAGAATGGGAGACCCCTCCATCCAGAATTGGTGTTGTTCCTCGTCTCAGATGGTAGACAGAAATAATAGGTGGGAAGAGAGACCCCGTTCATCCAGAATGGGAGACCCCTCCGTCCAGAATTGGTGTTGTTCCCCATCTCAGATGGTAGACAGAAATAATAGGTGGAAAGAGAGACCCCGTTCATCCAGAATGGGAGACCCCTCCGTCCAGAATGGGCGTTGTTCCCTGTCTCAGATGGTAGGCAGAAATAATAGGTGGGAAGAGAGAATTCTCCATCCAAGAGCTCATTGCACTTAATGGCATGGCTCTGGTTAGGACACCATCAGGGCTTCGTGGAACAACAACCAACATCACCAGCACTTATTTCTGTAGCTCATTTTCATACAGATGATGAAGCTCAAAGTGCTTTACAATATGTCAAAGAAGTAGTGGAAATGTAGAAGTTCCAGAGAGAAGGCCTGTTGGGGGTTCTTGGGTGTCAACAAGGGTTGCTCCTCTTGCTTTATGGAGGTTCAGCCTGATCCAGAAGTTCTTCTTGGGTGTAAAGGTGTGGTACCTGAAGTACTCCCAGGTTCAGCATGTGAGTTGGATTTGGAAGAGGAGGAGGACAACGCTGGAGGAATATAAGGAGATTTGTGCTGGTGATGATATTGTATTATGAAGAAGCTCAGAAAAGTATTTTTGTAAAATTAAAGTTAAAGTCACTGGGACTTGGTGGATTGGGTGATCGGGTTTGGGGTCTGAGACGCCCCTTACTGGCCACAATATGTACACACACACACACATGCACAAGTCGGAATGAAGGCTTGCACTTTGCAGGCCATTTGGTTTTTCTCCTGGAATGGATAGCACCGTCTTCGTGATGGCAGAGGAACAGAGCAACGTGTAGAATGGCAATAACACAGTGTGGAGTGATAGTGTTAAACTCCCAGCTCAATAGCTCAGCAGGAAAAAGTTAAGTTACTGATTATCATTTGGATCATGAGGAAGTCGGGTGTGGCAGAGAAGTATGTAAGAGTTGTACAGGATATGTACGAGAGAAGTGTGACCGTGGTGAGGTCTTCTGTAGGAGTGACGGAGGTGGGATTACATCAGGGATCGGCTCTGAGCCCTTTCTTATTTGCAATGGTGATGGACAGGATGACAGACGAGATTAGACAGGAGTCCCCGTGGACTATGATATTTGTCGATGACATTGTGATCTGTAGCGCGAGTAGGGAGCAGGTTGAGGAGACCCTGGAGAGGTGGAGATATGAGAGGAGAGGAGAGAAATGAAGGTCAGTAGGAACAAGACAGAATACATCTGTGTGAATGAGAGGGAGGTCAGTGGAGTGGTGAGGATGAGGGAGTAGAGTTGGCGAAGGTGGATGAGTTTAAATACTTGGGATCAACAGTACAGAGTAATGGGGATTGTGGAAGAGAAGTGAAGAAAAGAGTGCAGGCAGGGTGGAGTGGGTGGAGAAGAGTGTCAGGATGATTTGTGACAGACGGATATCAGCAAGAGTGAAAGGGAAGGCCTACAGGATGGTAGTGAGACCAGCTATGTCATATGGGCTGGAGACGGTGGCACAGGAGGCAGAGCTGGAGGTGACAGAGTTAAAGATGCTAAGATTTGCATTGAGTGTGACGAGAATGGATAGGATTAGAAATGAGGACATTAGAGGGTCAGCTCAAGTTGGATGGGTGAGATACAAAGGCAGAGAGGTGAGATTGTGTTGGTTTGGACATGTGCAGAGGAGAGATGAGGGGTATATTGGGAGAAGGATGATGGGGATAGAGCTGCCAAGGAAGAGGAGAAGAGGAAGGCCTAAGAGAAGGTTTATGGATGTGGTGAGAGAGGATATGAAGGTGATGGCGGTGACAGAACAAGATGACGAGGATAGAAAGATATGGAAGAAGATGATCTGCTGTGGCAACCCCTAACGGGAGCAGCCAAAAGAAGAAGAATTATCATTTGGATCATATTTTGATATTTGATTCTTCCCTAGTGGTCTTAGCCCCCTAAAATTTACTCTCAGAGCGTATTTCTGTGCATCTAGACCACAAAAACCCTCCTTTTATGCCATTTTAGGACCACATTTTGTGCAGGAAATTACACCCATATAATAAAAAGTTGTCATATGGGTGTCTTGACCAAAAATTACCAGAATGACTTGAAGCAGTGCAGGCCACCTTCAATGAACCCGTCCCCCCAACCCCCAAATAACAGTATACAAGGGGTCAAAGCCATTCCTTTTTATGAAATTAAGGAAATATAGTCATGCGGATTGCCATTTTATACTATTTAGAGGTTGCTGGTCTTGACTATGATCATGTTTTTAATGTTGGATTCTTAACCGTGGTCCAAAGGGTTAAAAATGACAAATTCCAAACATATGCATGTGGGGTATCATTTTAGACTATTTCAAGGTCAGCGATTATGAATTTCAGGTTATTTTTGATGTTTGATGCTTTACTAGCCCCCTCTACAGACCTCTATGAACTCTTTTAGGGCAGATGTCGACTTTTGTCAGGTACAAGGGGTTGAGGGACAGATGGCAATAAAAGGGACAGAGGGCGATAAAAGCTGTAAATATTGATAAAATTCACCGTTACATTATAGGTAGACCCTCTTTGCAAGGGGACCGTGACTTGACGTCGGACCCCTGCGTGTGCTTGAGCAGTGTAAACAATGTCTAGACTGGCAGCGACATCAGGCAAGAGTGAAGAGAATGCGCAAAGCAAAATACTCTATGCGAATTATTTAGTAATACATTTATTATGTATTATTTATTTATTTATTTGCATGGCTAAATCGGATTCTCACTTCTCGAATTCCGATTTTGATGCAAGTGATTTGGAGACGGAAAACGAAAGTCCGGTACCTGCATCAGCTGAACATGCAGCTGCGGTGACATTCGTCTGGGAGGGCTCCACAGATATCGATATCCATGGGAGGCGTGCTGGCTACTGGACTGGGTGTGCGAGTGGACACTATGGATTACCAGCCACTCGACTACTTATGTTTTTGTTCCAGAAAATGCCTTTCAGCTTATGAGTGATGAGACAAACAGCTACTGTATTTGAGTTTACATACTGTATAGAGGCACATGGAAGATAAAACAGAGTGACATTTATCATAAATACGTATTTTATGTCGATTTACGTGTGTGCTTTTTTAGAAAACTGAGTTTTTTAAGTCCTAAGACAAAAGGAAAAAAAAATTAGCCCTGAAAGAGTTAAAGATCAGAAAATTCCTTTTTGTTTTAAAGTGAGAATATTTAAACTTTAAACACTGAAACTGCAGCACACACTTTAAAATTTCAAATATCTGATGCAACTCTTCTTGGTTTTTGTGTGCGTCTACCTCATACAGTAACTCATTACATTTCTTTGGAAGACCCCAATTAAGGCGGCTTGCAGTAATTCAGACTTGTTATTATTTCAAAATTTTATTATGTTGTTATAAGTTCTAAGATGTTCTGACCAGTAGGGGGCGTAGCAGCGCCCCAAACACCACTACACAACACAGTCCAGGGTTCAAATACAAGATCTTCTTTATTATTTTTATGTCCACCATTCTCCCAGTCCTCTTCCTTAATTTAACACTTTATCCTTCTTCCACACCCCCCTTGAAGCCTCGTCCACCTCCCCCCCGACTCTGTCTGCCCTTTCGGGAAACTCTGAGAATGCATTGCACACTGGCAGCACTTCCGGGTCATTTAGAAGTCTATTGTAATGATCCCCTGCAGCTCCCCTGGTGGCACCCAACAGGGCTGTCCCATGGGATTACAGTTCCCAGCCTGCCCCGTGGATATTCCTATGGGTGTCCTACCAGATGCTGCCACAGGGGGAGATTATGACTTACCTCCTTATCCTTTATCTTTATCCCCTTATCTGGCCAGAAACCAACCTCCAACCGGGGTGGGATGCCCGACAATCCAACACGGCACTCACAACATTCATAAAGATTCAAGCCCTGCCATGACCGTACCTTGGAAAAGAAAACTCCAGAGTAGAAATAAAAGCAAGTGGCCTTCCAAACAACCCAGGACATACAGCAAGCATTAACATCTAATTAAAGTGAAGCAGACGAGTGACACCGCTGGGCGCTCACTTCCATGGCTCGATGGGGTGCCCGCTGTGCCTTAGAGTTCACTTCCTTCCTGCCCACCTCAGCCTCACCACTGGCCTTGGATGGCAGCTGAAAAGCCTGCAGCTCAGCTTAGCTCAGCCTGAAAATAAATCCACAGATGCTTATCAGTACAGACCGGCCCGAACGCTAGACATAAAGTCAATTTCATATGCATGGAAATGTTTTGTTAACAGATTACAGTATATGTGTTTTTATTATTATTATTATTATTTATTATCATTGATGGCAGCAGAGCTATCTTAATCCAGCTGGTGTCACCTCGTCGCTGCTTGTGAATATAAATTACTGCAGTCGTAAAGTCAACACACATAATGAAAAGTGACACGCTGCCATGTGACTTCTCTCTCTGCCTTATAGTTTTATTTCTTCTTTAACTCCACATAAAGGAATAAGCTTATACCCAATAATCAATCATTTGCAAAAGAACTATTTGTTTGAAAAGAGCATTGTGCTTCAGTTTTTAATTTTATCTTGTCAGACATTCAGGGGTCCCTTTGATCCGTCGTTCCCACTTAGGGAGTTGTGTCAGAGAAACACCTGCCTGCAGTGGAAAAATGCGTGTAGTGCAGCGTTCCCTTGCTTTTAACACTAGAATTACCAGAGCCTACGAAAAAAACGTAGATCCGTCCCACCTTAAATCGCTTCTTAAATCCATTTGCACCTCTCTGCCAGCGTCTAAATGTGCAGATAAAGACAAGCTACAAACAGCCAGCTATTCCATCCCCCCACCGACTTAGAACGCTCACGAACTTCTCCGAGCTCAGGCCTTGATTGATTATCTGGGAGTGAAGTGGAGTTTTAGAGTGGAAATAATAGATCGTTATTTGGAACACATACAGTTCATGCGTGTTCAGTTTCTACAGTAATCTGTGTAAACACATTTTTAAAACAGAAACGCTTTTCATATTCTAGTAGTAAATGACAAAATGTAGGCATAAACTATATAATGTACTAGCAAAATACCCGCGCTTCGCAGCGGAGAAGTAGTATGTTAAAGAGGTTATGTAAACATATATATATACATATACATATATACATATATATACATATCTACATATACACATATCTACATATACATATATATACATATACACATCCACATATATATACATATATATATACACATATCAACATATATATACACATACATATACACACATACATAAACACACACATATACATATATACATACATACATAGTGCATTGTAACACGGGCTGTGATTGTTACATGGGAGGGAGACGACAAATCACAGCTTCCCGCTTTCTAATCGGCCTGTGATTGGTGCTTTGACGGATGCCCAGATCCCACAGTATGTCCCCTTAGGAGAGGCGTTAGGCGAGTGTAATTGAATAGCGGTGCTGCAAGTTTAGCTTTACACCTGTTTTTAAGGCTTGTTGACTGAAAGGGGCTTTCATGAAAAAACTTAGGGCTTTGCTACAGGATACACCCTCCACAAGTTAAGGAAGTAAAAATAAAATATATATTTCTGTTTTATTTAAAGCTTTTAAGTTTGTATGCGGGCGGCATGGTGGCGCAGTGAAAGGTGCCAGTTAGGAGACCCGGGTTCGCTTCCCTGCGTGGAGTTTGAATGTTCTCCCCGTGTCTGTCTGGGTTTCCTCCGGGTACTCCGGTTTCCTCCCACAGTCCAAAGACATGCAGGTTAGGTGCATTGGCGATTCTAAATTGTCCCTGGTGTGTGGGTGTGTGCGCCCTGCGGTGGGCTGGCACCTTGCCCGGGGTTTGTTTCCTGCCTTGTGCCCTGTGTTGGCAGGGATTGGCTCCTGTATTTAGGATATAGCGGGTTGGATAATGGATGGATGGACATTTGTATGCATAGCCCCATTTGCCCGTTTTCATTTTTTTTCTTTCTTCAGTAATATTTCAGCAAACCCGGAGCTTGTCAGTTCAAATCCTGGTACTGACACCACTGTGTGACCCTGAGAAGTCACTTCACCTGCCTGTGCTGCAAAAAACAAAAGTAATATAACAAATTGTACTTCAGATGTTGTAAGTTGCTGGAATAAAGGCATAAGTCAAATAGATAAATATGTATTATACACATAGGAACTATTCATTTCTTTTCAGTTAAGTCATCTGCAGCAAACCTTTATAAATGAGGGTTTCTCCTTTTTAGATAGTGCAAACTGTTTCTTCATCATTGAGATTTTCTCTTGGAGAGCTTTTTTCATTTCATTGAAAATTAAAGCAGCAGCTGCCAAATTATGTAGCTTTCTTATTAATTTTTCAACATTGTGTAAAATAACTTTATAAAGTAACATAAAAGGTTTAAATACTGGTTATCCTTTTACACTAAAATATTACTAAAGAGATACAAAAAAAGTAAAATGCATATGTTGTTTTTCTTTAAGGAGATTAAATATTACTGAAAAAAGAAAAAAAAAACTAAAACAGCCAAATGGGGCTATGCATACGAACTTAAAGGTTTAAATAAAACAGAAATATATACCTTTATTTTTACTTCCTTAACTTGTGGAGGGTGTATCCTGTAGCAAAGCCCTAAGTTTTTTCATGAAAGCCCGTTTCAGTCAATAAGTCTTAAAAAGAGGTGTAAAGATATTGACAATAAGCTACGCAAACCCACCAAGACATGGAATCGTTTAAATCAAGCGCGGGTCGAAAAACACCATCCCATACTATTAGTTAACGATTAACACATTTCTATATGTATTGTAAGCATACAATACAACTGATAATATGTCGCGCTTATTTATCTGGTGTACCGACATTTTTGCGCATTTAACGGCTGAAATCTAACGTGGTTTGTGCCTTTCAGAATGAAAACAGTTTGCATTTACCTTTTTAATAAAAAGTGAGCTTTTAAGCCTGAGAAATCACCCCGTAAATGCACACGTTTAATTCTTTATCACTTCAAACAAATGAACTATCCAGAACATGTCAGGCATACATCCAGCATTCAAACTATGTATAAAAAGCACAACTGTTAAAGGAATTCAGCATTTCTTAATTGAAAATGTTCCTTTAATCGTCAACATGTCTCAATGAGTCGTTCTGGTGGTTTTACTTGACGTTTTGATATTCTGGTTAATTGTGTTTGCAGTTGAGATGTTCTTTCCTGATTAATACTTGTTTTCTCGTTGATATTTGTTTCGCTGGTGTTAGTGTTCTGATTAGAGGTTATTGGTCCTTTGATGTCTCGACGGTTTCTTCTTAGAGCAGCTCCTATTACGCAATTCCGTCACATACTGGTCTATTGTTTCTCCGCTTTTCTGGAAACATGTAAAAAAACTTGTGCCGCTCGAACGTCACATTGCGCTTTGGGTTGCAATACGTTTCGAATTTTTCAACTATTTTGTTCAATTTCATATTGTCTCCATCTTCTTCAAACTGAAAATTGTTATACACCTCTAGCGCCTCTTCGCCAATTACATGTAGAAGCATAGACGCTTTCATTTTTTCACTTCTCCTATCTCTGCTTCAATCGCAGCAAGATACAACTCGAATCTCTGTTTAAATCTTCTCCAATTTTCAGCTACATTTCCCTTTAACTGGATTTGGTGGGGGCTGTAATCCTAACATATTTTTTTTTTCTCTTTTGCTAGAACGTCTTAGCGCTTTCTGATCACGTTTTCGGTTACTCACAGACACGCGACTCGTTCAAAAGCTGAACCTCTTCTTCACATTCCTCTTCCAATCCGCCACTTCTGACACCATGTAGCGATCTTGTTAGGTTCGTAGTTTAATCAATACACAGGATTGAAAGATATAATAACTTTTTTAATAGACAGACTTTAGAGACATTTACTGTACAAGTTACTACTCGTTCTTTAGTTCACTCCGCCCATTCTCCTACTTGCATTGGCATTAACAGGCATTACTAATCATTCTGTAAGTATCCCTTAATAGACCTTACTAATCAACTATCATTACAAAATCCAATGTGGTTTGTGCCCTTCAGAATGAAAGCAGTTAGCATTTACCTTTTTAATAAAAGGCGAGCTTTTAAGCCTGAGAAATCACCCCATAAATGCACACGTTTAATTGCACATGTGTTATATGTATGCTTACACAGTATTTAAAGACACTCAAAAATTAACGTCATTTACCTTCATTCCCACGTTGACTCTTGCTGTAAATCTCTTCCTTGTTTTTAGTTCAAGTGATTACGTAGGAGGCATGATGACGCGATACGTGACTCCGCCTCCTCCATTAGAATATATGGACAAAAAACAGGTTCCAGTTATGACCATTACACGTAGAATTTTCTAAATGAAACCTGCCTAACTTTTGTAAGTAAGCTGTAAGGAATGAGCCTGCCAAATTTCAGCCTTCCACCTACACGGGAAGTTGGAGAATTAGTGATGAGTGAGTCAGTCAGTCAGTCAGTCAGTCAGTCAGTGAGTCAGTGAGTGCTTTGCCTTTTATTAATTAGTATAGATGAACCCTGAAGTCCAAATATCAAAGAAACACTTTCACAAAAGGTACAAATATAACAGAACAAGTGCGCTTTTATTCCAAAATATAACTGCAGAAAAAAAAGCCGCCTTAGTGTGCGACATTGACACTCACTTACTACGATGGCCCCGTGGCCCAACGGTATCAGTCGCTGACAGGTCACGAGTTCGATCCCGCTCGACTCCCTTTTGAGAAGTGAACTGCTCTTATTTTTACTATTTTAGAATAAAAAGATATATTTGATTTCAGCCTGTAACAGCTGGTGTAATTTATGATATTTGTATAGGTTAGCTTTGTTTTTGTTTTTTTTAATTCACTTTCATTCTCTCAGTCGTGTTCAGGATCCTTCCCTACCCCATCGGACACTGCTGTTTTCACATAAAGACGCGCTACAGCTCACCCTAGCAGCGCCCTTCCTACATTTACGACATGTGTACTTGTTGCAGTGAACACACCTCTCTGTGCTATGGTTCCTATTACACTGAACAAGCACCTGTAATTTGCAGCTCTATTCATCATCTCAAAACAAATATATGTGACGTTTTGAAGAAATAATTTTATGACGCGAATAGTACCAATCAGAAAACATCGTCGAAGTAATGCAATATTATTTGAAAACGAACAGCGTCAGATTGGGTGTGATTTATACTGGCGCTGTTACTTAGATAGATAGATACAGCCACTCAGATAGAGACAGACAATAACTTTGTATAATGTTAACGTTTACCCCACGGATGGAATTGAAGAGTCGCATAGTGTGGTTGAGAACGATCTCCTCAGTCTGTCAGTGGAGCAGGACGGTGACAGTAGTCTGTCACTGAAGCTGCTCCTCTGTCTGGAGATGATCCTGTTCAGTGGATGCAGTTGTCTAACCTCGAAAAATGAGCCAAACATGTTGAATTTTTTTTTCAAGTAAAAAACATGTAGCAACGTGTAGCAGAAATATGTAAATACCAATATGCTAATATATACAGTCACCCTAACCTGTCACACTCTCCGATTGACACCTTTCAGGCTCGTCTGAGGTAAGCACTACCACTCTGGGACGACTCAGTTGGTGTCTCAACAATTCTCTTCTTCCACAACCTGACATTCCTGTACTCGCCACATTGTCTAAATCATCTAAAGATGCATGGGAAAGGCGCTATATAAATAAAATGCATTATTATTATTATTATTATTAACCCTTAAACCACCGGAACCGGCTATAGCCGGTTCCCAATGCAATTTGCCAGCACGCTGCAGCCAAGTATATTCGGCAACATACATTCATTGAACGCCGCAACTGGCTATATTCAGTTCTTAGTGCAATTTGCCAGCACACCAGAGCTGATCAGTCCGTGCCGTACCTTCATTGAGGAGCCACCTGATGACCACTGGCGCCCCCTGCAGCATCACTGTCCCTGGGATTCAGCCACTGCACTAGACTTGTCTGCTGGCATCAGCGCTGACCTCTGTCTGCAGCCAGTTCAAGCACAGTCGGCTCAATGGTGTCAGTTGCACCTTGTACATATTGTTCCACTAGTTTATTTTTTTTAATAGTTTTACAGTTCATTGGCAGGGTGTAAAATGATCAGCGCTGCAGTAATTATGATCCTCTTTGCCTGAAAAAAAATGTCACTTTTTCTTGGTGAATTGTGACATTTACTTAAAAAGTGCAGCAAAAAAAAGTATTTGGTGTCCAGGGGTGCATTCAACCCCCCGAGTATGTGGCATTTTAAGGGTTAACAACTGCAGCTTCACTCTCTTTCAGACAGTCAAAATCCATCCATCCATCCATCCATCCATCCATTATCCAACCTGCTATATCCTAACTACAGGTCACGGGGGTCTGCTGGAGCCAATCCCAGCCAACACAGGGCGCAAGGCAGGAAACAAACCCCAGGCAGTGCACCAGCCCACCACAGGGCACACACACACACACACACCAGGGACAATTTAGAACTGCCAATGCACATAACCTGCATGTCTTTGGACTGTGGGAGGAAACTGACACAGACACGGGGAGAACATGCAAACTCCACGCATGGAGGACCCGGGAAGTGAACCTCAGGTCTCCTAACTGTGAGGCAGCAGCGCTACCCACTGCGCCACCGTGCCGCCCGACAGTCAAAATGACCAGACGAAAACTGGGCTTTAGACAATTGCTCTTCTTCTTTTGTGGGGTCGATGTGCTTGATCTAACTTCTCCATCCAGCTCAGTCCTGCACCTCCTCCCTATTCCGACCCTTCTTCCTTGCGAAAAAAACTGAAATCGAAGTGTCACTCCCGTATGGTTGCAACAGCTCCATTTACCCCAAAAGACCACCACCATCCTGCTCGCAGTTCCAGACTGATTGAGATTTTTTTTCTTGCCACCGGTCCTGCTGAGTTGCCAATACCCTCATGATTGGTTATGGAGGTGGGCATCAGCAGCAAGCGGGTTCCCATCTTATTCTTTGCTAAAACTGCTGGCCGTCGCTCCCAATTGTAAATCCAAGCAGCTCCTTCATTTGATGAGATAATGGAATGACCCAGTGCGTGCTCTCAGATCTCCCAATTCCTTTAATTTATAGCCTCAGAAACTTTGCATTATGGAATAAATGTTGATAATCTTAATTATTTATGGGGTTTTAATGAAATCTCTTCTGAGATCACAGATTCCCAAGGCCCCGTGCTGAACCGTGACTTCATAATGCAGACGAGTGCCAATTAATGCAAAGGCAGGCCCACGGCTACTTGCGGCCCGACTGTTTCTGTTACCCTTTTCTGCTTGTAACCGCATGAGATATAACAGATGTCCTGCTCGTCGGGGATTTTCTCCCATCAGTTTCTTAACTATTTACCAAAAACAATCACCCATAACCTGGCTGAATGACTATTGGCCAGTAGCGCCCACCCTGGTGTTGATGAAGTGTTTTGAGAGACCGGTCCAGAGTCATAGCATGTCCTTCATCCCTCCCACCTTTGATGCACACCAATTTGCTTACAGGGCTAACAGGTCTACTGAGGACGCTGTTGCTGCTGCTCTCCATACTACCCTGTCCCATCTGGAGCACCAGGGGAGCTACGCACGTCTCCTCTTTATTGATTTTAGCTCCGCCTTTAACAGATTGGTGGGCAAGCTGCTAGCCCTGGCACTCCCGTATTCCACCTGTCTATGGATTAAATACTTCCTGACAGACTGCACACAAAGGGTTAAAGTGGGCCTCACATCTCCTCGGCCATCAGCATCAGCATCGGCTCTCCTCAGGGGTGTGTGCTGAGCCCTCTGCTATTCATGCTGTACACACATGACTGCGCCCCCCACCCACCACAGCAACACCGTCGTCAGATTTGCAGACACACCACTGTTGTGGGCTCATCTCTGGGGAGGATGAGTCCTCCTACACTGCAGGGTGTCGAACTCCAGTCCTGGAGGGCCGCAGTGGCTGCAGGTTTTCATTCTAACCTTCTTCTTAATTAGTGACCAGTTTTGCTGCTAATTACTTCTTTTAATTAACTTGACTCAGGCCCCTTAGTTGTTTCTTTTTCCTTAATTAGCGGCCAAACAATAATGAGACACGAAACAAGCGGCCACATGACCAGCTCACCTGTGCCCATCACACAGAATCTGAAAATAGAGAAAGGTGGAGGTCTCAGTAAGGCTGATCTCTCAGGTCATCAAAACATCTTGATGGTGTTCTTAGAGAAAAACATAAAATCATCAGTTTTGGAAATGTCTGCCATGGCAGAATGAATAATTAAATAACGGGTTTAATTAACAGCAAGCATTGGCGTCTCATTAAGAAACCGGTTGGAGTTTGAAGCCCCAGGTTAAGCCGGTCATCTGTCGGCTCATTTCATTTCACGTCTCATTTCTGTTTGGCTGTCATTTAATGAGGAAACGAATCAATTCAGAGGACTGAATTCTTCTAACAGGGCTATTAAAATGAAAGGAAAAAAGTGAATTAGCAGTGAAAACTGGTCACTGATTGGGAATAGGGTTAGAATGAAAACCTGTAGCCACTGCGGCCCTCCAGGCCTGGGGCCTCATGTATAACGCCGTGCGTAGAACTCACACTATAACTTGGCGTAAGCACAAAAGTGGGATTGTGCGTACGCACAGAAAAATCCAGATGCAGGATTCTGTGCGTACGCATACTTTCACGTTCTTCCACTACATAAATCCCGATTTGCGTGAAAAGTAACGCACGTGCACGCGCCTTCTGTCCCGCCCCAACTCCTCCCAGAATTACGCCTCTTTGAATATGCAAATCAATATAAATAGCCTTCTGAGAAAAGACAATGGGAAAAGCACAGGGGAAAATATAAGAATTTCAGCGAATACCAAGTGGAGGCAAAGAAAAAACGTACAATTTGTTGGTTTAAACAGTGGGATAAACAACAAAAGGAAGCTGATCGAGTGACAGAGTGTCGGAGAAACTCGAAAGATCGAGTTCACAAAGTCGCACAGTGCCCGAAATAAAAAAGAAATCACATATCAAAGTCGCCGTGAAAAGGCAAGTCGTAGCCCCCACCGTCTGAGTGTCATATGAAAGCGTATTAGGGTACAGAGAAAAAAAAATAGGCACACAGTGGGGAAAAAAGCACGAAATGTCAACTTTAATCTCGAAATTTCCACTTTAATCACGTAGTTTATTTTGCCATTAAAGTAGAACATCATAAACTTCATCTTAAAATCATTTATTTACTAGTTTCTCAAGTAGCATTTAAATGCTTTGTTCTGTATTTGATCTTCTATGTGCTCTATGTGTGTGAATCACTACGTGCTTCCGTTCTTTCTCTTTCTCCGACAGGACATAGAATCCATTACATTCGAGATATTACAGCTCTCTGAATAATTAAAATACTGAGATGTATACGTGATATCATTTTCATGATGATACCAATGAAAGCATGTTATTAAACATGGGAACACGGTGGCGCAGTGATTGTTCATATCTCACGCAAGAGGCTTGCTGCGCCATGTGCGACCTTCAATGAAATAATTTATTACAGAAGTTCTGTCTCTTTCAAATGTACTAACCTCAATTCCTGTCCATACTTTTCTTTCTCCAAATACCCAATCGCCACACAATCAGCTCTCTAATAGACGTGAAGCCATCTGTAAGCTTAGAACGCCGATTCTTCAAAACTTTTAAGGAACATTGAAATATCTTCGTAGTACATGTTTAATTATTCTATCCGTCTATCCTTCCAGTGTCGCGTCAGCACCAGCAATAATACAGCGCAAGGTAGGAGCTATCCGTGAACCAGCTATACGCTGCGGCACCGTGTCCTCACATGTTTAATTATTAACAATGCAGATTATTTAAATGAAGTTAAAGTTTTACCTGTATAGGCTACTATAAGCAACATATTTTGCTGCAT
Organism: Erpetoichthys calabaricus; assembly: GCF_900747795.2. Lineage (NCBI taxonomy): Eukaryota > Metazoa > Chordata > Cladistia > Polypteriformes > Polypteridae > Erpetoichthys > Erpetoichthys calabaricus. The sequence continues at coordinate 5,677,827 of NC_041406.2, forward strand.
TTCATCTTAAAAATGATATCGTCATCATACGCGCTTTATAAAGTAGCGCAGGTTGTGCAATATTATAACTGTAGTGCAAGTTTACAGTGAGGTGATTGCTTATAAGTCCAAACAGTTCTACAAGGAGCACTTGATGGACTGATTGAGTGCGTTTATAGTTCTTGGGATGAAACTGTTTCTGAAATGCGAGGTCTGTACAGGAAAGGCTTTGACGCTTTTTGCCATGGTTGAGGTAGTGTGTACTTGAAACTGTATACCGATATTTCTCTTTCCGATCAGCTGCTGCTGTGATTCCCCACTCAGATACAGTGATATAAATACTCTGAGTGGTGCAGTGACAGTAATATGGAAAAAGATGATCTGCTGAGGCAACCCTTAACGGGAGCAGCTGAAAGAAGAAGAGATGCAGTGAGAGTTACAACGCTAAAGCAGTTATGGTATTTGGAATACTATGGCTATTCTCTGGACCATTATATTGCTGCAGGTTAATTACAATCAGATGCATTACACTAATAAACAATATGCAGTTAATTTCAGTGTATTTATAAAGCCGCGTCAGGAATGTGGATCTAAGAAAGAAAGGGTGAGCACACAGGAACAGTAGCACTGCTTTGACGCTGGGTGCCGCCAGTCTGCAAAACCGAGCGGAGAAATTGCGTACGCCAAGGTATGAGTTACCATGGAAATGTGCGTGGCTTTACGCCAAGTTTAGGTTTTATACATCGCGATTTGAGCGTGGAAACATTCGTACGCAACATTTCTGTGCGTACGCACCGTTTATACATGAGGCCCCTGGAGTTCAACACCCATATCCTACAGGGACGAAGTAGAGCGGCTGACAGCATGGTGGACTGACAACAACCTGCTCCTGAACACAAGTAAGACCAAGGAGCTCGTTGTGGAGTTCAGGAAAAAGAAAACGGACATCAACCCTACTCTACATCGGAGGGGACTGTGTGGAGAGGGCGTCCTGGGAGTCCACATCGTGGAAGACTTGTCCCGGGATGTGAACACAGCTGAGCTGGCAAAGAAGGCTCAGCAGAGAGTTCTCAGGAAAAATAACATTCTTCAAAAAACTGCTGGTGTCCTTCTATGGCTGCTCTATCAAGAGTATCCTGTGCTACTGCCTCTGCGTGGGGCTTACCAGCTGCACAAAAGCGCAGAGGACGACACTCCAGCGGATCGTAAAGACGGCCCAGCAGATCATCGGCTGTCCTCTACTCTCTCTCTGGATGAACTGCACAGCTCTCGCTGCCTCAGGAAAGCAGAAAACATCTTAAACGAGTCCTCACACCCCGCTCATGACATCAGGCAGAAGACAGAGGAGCATCGAAACAAAGACTAATAGACTGAATAACAGTTTCTACCCATTCAGGGCACTGAATTCCACCTCATCACCTCCAATGCAGCACTGCAATAGATGACATCTTGTGCAGTAATGTTCATGTGCAATTAAGGTCTTATGTTGAATGTTTGTCCATCCATCCATTATCCAACCCGCTATATCCTAACTACAGGGTCACGGGGGTCTGCTGGAGCCAATCCCAACCAACACAGGGCGTAAGGCAGGAAACAAACCCCGGGTAGGGCGCACACACAGACACCCACACACCAAGCACACACTATGGATCGCCAATGCACCCAACCAACCTGCATATCTTTGGACTGTGAGAGGAAACCCACGCAGACATGGGAGAGAACATGCAAACTCCACGCGGGGAGGACCCGGGAAGCCCCCCAGACGGGTCTCCTAACTGCGATGTAGCAGCGCTACCCACTGTGCCACCGTGCCACCCCTTGAATGTTTGTGTTCTACCTTATTTTTTTAATTATATTTTATTAAAATTTTGACACCGCAGGGACTGCACCTAATTTCGTTGTATTTGTTACAATGACAGTAAAGAGATTCTGATTCTGTTATTGCAGAAGGTCTGCATCATCGAAACTGAGCCTCATCAAGCCCACCTGAAAGTGTGGCATGTCCTCCCCCTTAAAGTTGCATTGATGCGCGGTGTCATTAACAACAGGTAAGCCTAGCTTAAGGTCAAGGCGTGATACGCAATTCTAATTTAATAAATGGCAAACTCTATGAATTGAAATTCGATGTCATAACTCAAGAAAATCTGAAAAATATACGAAAGGAGTGACTGCCTTTCATAGGAGCTGTACCGTTAGCCACTGAGAGACCAAGACATGCGCCAGCTGTGCCAACGAGAGCTAAACAATTTCACGGCAGGCATAACAATTGGAGTATTTTAGCCTGGCTTAGCATTCAAATCCGGTTATTTGATTAAGTAACAGATCATCATTTAAAGTGAAATGAGCTTTCAGTAAAATGGACGACTCACCCGGTAACGATGTGTTTTGTTTTTTTTCCGCCTGCACGCTTATTTTTTTCCCAAGTCACTGGTTTCATGTAAACAATATTAAAAACAGGGAATGCTGTCTGGTCTGGGAAAAAAAAAATAAAATCTAAAATCCCGACTAAATGCCAACCACAGTGTGGAGCTCCTGTGTGGTCCTGCTGCTTATAAAGCTTTACGGTCTGCCAGCTGAAGTGTAGATGTCCACCCATGCGTTGAAACGAAACGAATTCACAGCTGAACAGCCCCTGTCACCTTGACACAACTTGTTTATTTCTTTACAAAAAGCTGCACATTTCCATAATGAATAAATAAGGTGTGCAGAAAGTGCCGAGGTCCGAATTACTGTCTGAATCCGCTGTATCTTTAAGTAAATGTCGCCTATACAGGGTGGTCCATTGCACTGCATTAAAAGTTGCATAGTTAGATCTGGACCACCCTATAGAAGGGTGCCCTGGTGGTGAAGTGCTTAGCACTTGAAGTACTCATATCCTGGCAGCACCCACGAACCCCAACAGGGCTGCTCCAAACTACAACTCCCAGCATGCCCTGCGGGGACCTGTGGTGCAGTAACAACCCAGGGGGGCGTCCACTCTAGCATCTCGGGGAGATTACTGTCCCAAAGAGGTTCTCTCCCTTGGTGCCTCCACCCAGCCGGAATGGTCCAGGCTATCCGTCACACCTGGCATGGTGAGACCCTCTAGTATAACGTGTTAGCAAGGGGTCTCCTTAATTTCCTGCTGGGGCCTCAACATGCCCTGCTGAGGAGAGACTTGTGTCTGGCCACTCTGCCATAAGGCCTCGATTAGTGGAATGATGCAGTGATGATTGTGTTTCTGAAGGTTTCTCCCATTTCCACTGGGATCTTGGTCACCATTCAGGTCCTTCTCCACAGTTGTCCATTTGACCAGCTTTAAGAAGAGCCATGGTTGTTTCAGACTTCTTCAATTTAAAGATCATGGTGGCAACTGTGCTCTTGGAAAGCTTCAGTGCTGTAGGATTTTCTTCTTGTAGTCTGCCTCAGAATGATGGCTTCAGTTTCATGGCATGGTTTCGGTTCAACCGCGGCGCCTTCCATAGACCGGTGTTGGCCTTTCCTAATCTCTCCAATCAATGGAACTGACCAAAGACAAGGTGTTAATGATGACCAATAGAATGGGATGCACCTGAACTAAAAATGTCTAAAATCCATCCATCCATCCATTTTCCAACCCGCTGAATCCGAACACAGGGTCACGGGGGTCTGCTAGAGCCAATCCCAGCCAACACAGGGCACAAGGCAGGAAACAAGCCCAGGCAGGGTGCCAACCCACCACAGGACACACACAAACACACCCACACACCAAGCACACACTAGGGCCAATTTAGAATTGCCAATCCACCTAACCTGCATGTCTTTGGACTGTGGGAAGAAACCGGAGCGCCCGGAGGAAACCCACGCAGACACAGGGAGAACATGCAAACTCCACGCAGGGAGGGCCCGGGAATCGAACCCAGGTCCCCAGATCTCCCAACTGCGAGGCAGCAGCGCTACCCACTGCGCCACCGTGCTGCCCATGTCTAAAATCCCGTTTTCATTTTCAGCTTCATCATTCTGGGGTATTGAGTGTGGCTTACAAAGGGGAAAAAAAATAATAATTTAAACGATTTTAGCACAAGATTGCAACCCACCAAAACATGGAAATAAGTGAAGGGGTCTGAAGACTTGCTGGAGGCCCCATATATTGTAATGGGGCAGCACGGTGGCGCAGTGGTAGCGCCTCGCAGTAAGGAGACCTGGGTTCGCTTCCCGGGAGTTTGCATGTTTGCATTGGCGATCCGAAATTGTCCCTAGTGTGTGCCTTGTGGTGAGCTGGCACCCTGCCCAGGGATTTGTTCCTGCCTTACGCCCTGTGTTGGCTAGGATTGGCTCCAGCAGACCCCCGTGACCCCCTGTGTTAGGATATAGCAGGTTGGAGAATGACTGACTGACTGGTCTCCTAATGAAATGTTCTAATTAGGTCACATAATTGCAGGGTGAAGAAGGACCATTCCTCATTCCTCTAGAGCAGTGGTCTCAAGCTCTGGTCCTGAAAGGCCGCAGTGGTCTCAAAGTCAGATCTGAGGGCTGCAGGTTTCTGCTTCAACCAGATTCGTAATCAGTGACAACTGACGACACTCATCTCAATTAATTAGCTGGTATTTTTTTCCTTCCTCTTCTCTTATTCTACATTAAGAAAGCACAGCAGCATGATTTCAAAATTGATAACACGTTTAGAAATGTTTCTGTAGATTGAAACTCTCTTTTGCTGATTTCATTCTGTTTTTGCCCTTTCTCCATGCAGTTTTCCCCTTTGTTGTTTCTTATTAATGACAAATTAAAAAATGAGCATCTGGATAAAAAAAGACACATGTGTCAGGATGCTATTCATAGACTTTAGCTCTGCCTTCGACACAATCGTCCCTCCAAAGCTGGTTGTAAAACTGAGCAGGTTGGGCCTGAACACCGCCCTCTGCAATTGGGTCCTGGACTTCTTGACAGAGAGCACCAGTCAGTTTGGATGGGCTGCAACACTTCCAGTAACATCACACTGAGCACTGGAGTGCCGCAGGGCTGTGTGCTTAGTCCACTGCTGTTCACCCTGCTGACTCACGACTGCACAGCCAAATCATCAAGTCTGCGGATGATACAATGGTGCTTGGACTGATAAGCAGGGATGATGAAACAGCATACAGAGATGAGGTGGAACGGCTGTCTGCATGGTGTCAAGGCAACAATCTACCACTCAATGTCGACAAGACAAAAGAGATAATCGTGGACTTCAGAAAATCACATCCTACCCACATCCTGCTCAGCATCAACGGTTTAGATGTGGAGACTGTTTGGAGTACCAAGTTCTTCGGTGTGCACATAACTGAGGAACTTACATGGACACGTAACACCTCAGCACTAATTACGAAAGCCCAGCAGAGACTACACTTCCTGAGGCGGCTGAAGTGAGCAAGTCTTCCCCCTTCCATCCTCACCATGTTCTACAGAGGCACCATTGAGAGTGTTCTGACCAGCTGCATCACTGTCTGGTATGACAACTGCAACATATTTGACCGCAAAGGATAGTGAAGACAGCAGAGAACATTATTGAGGTGCCTCTCCCTTCACTACAGGACATATTTCACAAATGCAGTGTCCTCAAGGCCTGCAGCATTGTGCAGGACCCCTTACACTCCTCACATGGACTTTTCTCACTTCTGCCATCCAAGAGAAGATACTGCAGCATCAAAGCCAGATCTGCCAGGCTGCAGGAGAGTTGTTACCCCCAAGCTGTCAGACAGAATCCTTAACACCATGCTGGCCCCTGGGACCTTCCACACGGCCTCAACCACCTCTAAAAACAGAACGTTTAGACATGCGAGCCACTGTCCTGTGAAGACGAGTGTGCAGGTAGAGAAGAACCGAAAATCTCATACTGACCTTTAAGGATTTTGACACTCTTGATATCCTTCTGCTGTGAAACATTCTGACCTGTCACTGTCTACACGTCTTAAACAACTATTATCATACACTGATCATTTCTGTATTATCTATATGTATCATTTATTAATTATTTATTATATTACATATCTTACACATCAATATTGCTGCTACTTCTTTGTCTTGTCTTTGCACAATGTCTTGTCTTGTTTTACGGTCGAAACCAAATTGGGTCGTGTCCAGAGTTTTGGAACAAATTACGGTCGTGACCAGAGGTACCACTGTATATAAAAAAGATACTTTTTAAAAACCAAGCTTATATTAAGTTAAAATAATAAGTAGAATTTGAATTGGTATATTATAGCTATTTCTAACAGCTCTGACTAAAACATTATTCTCAGTTTGTGATCAGCCTTGCCATGTGTAAGGTGTAGAGGGGACATGGTTTTAAACTGGGCCTTTCAAGCTATTTGAGCTTTGCATACCTTGTTTACGTATTTTGTGTGTCAAGTAACATGTAAGACAAAGCACTTACAGTTAGGTCCATAAATATTTGGACAGAGACAACTTTTTTCTAATTTTGGTTCTGTACATTACCACAATGAATTTGAAATTAAACAACTCCGATGCAGTTGAAGTGCAGACTTTCAGCTTTAATTCAGTGGGGTGAACAAAACGATTGCATAAAAATGTGAGGCAACTAAAGCATTTTGTGAACACAATCCCTTCATTTCAGGGGCTCAAAAGTAATTGGACAAATTAAATAACTGGAAATCAAATGTTCATTTCTAATACTTGGTTGAAAACCCTTTGCTGGCAATGACAGCCTGAAATCTTGACTTCCTGGACATCACCAGATGTTGGGTTTCCTCCTTTTGAATGCTCTGCTAGGCCTTTACTTTCAGTTGCTGTTTGTTTGTGGGCCTTTCTGTCTGAAGTTTAGTCTTCAACAAGTGAAATGCCTGCTCAATTGGGTTAAGATCAGGTGACTGACTTGGCCATTCAAGAATTTTCCACTTCTTTGCTTTAATAAACTCCTGGGTTGCTTTGGCTGTATGTTTTGGGTCATTGTCCATCTGTATCATGAATCACTTTGACTGCTGTATTTAGCTGGATTTGAGCAGACAGTATGTCTCTGAACACCTCAGAATTCATTCGGCTGCTTCTGTCCTGTGTCACATCATCAATAAACACGAGTGTCCCAGTGCCACTGGCAGCCAGGCACACCCAAGCCATCACACTTCCTCCCTCCACCGTGTTTTACAGATGATGTGCTATGCTTTGGATAATGAGCTGTTCCACGCTTTCTCCATACTTGTTTCTTGCCATTCTGGTAGAGGTTGATCTTGGTTTCATCTGTCCAAAGAATGTCTTTCCAGAACTGTGCTGGCTTTTTTTGATGTTCTTTAGCAAAGTCCAATCTAGCCTTTCTATTCTTGAGGCTTATGAGTGGCTTGCACCTTGCAGTGCACCCTCTGTATTTACTTTCATGCAGTCTTCTCTTTATGGTAGAATTGGATATCGATACGCCTACCCCTGGAGAGTGTTGTTCACTTGGTGGGCTGTTGTGAAGGGGTTTCTCTTCACCATGGAAATGATTCTGCGATCATCCACCACTGTTGTCTTCCGTGGACGCTGAACACCCCTGTTTTAGATTATTCATCTAAAGTCCGGGCAGTTTTTATCAAGTTCATCAGCTAGTGAGCCTAATCTTAAGCTATTCTGTAACTTTTATGGCCTCCTTTTGCTTGGCAGGGACACACCTGCAATATAAAATTGCTTCACTAAGCATGCAGAATTCCCCAAGGGGTCCCATTAGCACTGAAATCTTATTCTGGTACTTTGCCACATACAACAAATTACCTAAGGAGTATGCCTACTTGAAAGATATATTCCATCCCAAAATAATTTTCTTCTACGTTAGTTATTCCATTCGGTTTAAAGTGATGGCCGAAAATTTTTTTTATTTCAGGTAAGAAATTCTACCTTGAATCAAGGGGGGGGGGGGGGGGGGGGGGCACTGCCTTTAACATAATCGCCTTTTCTTCACCCACATCCATGGGGATTCTGGCTGGAAGACGAATGACTTCACTTCCATGCAAACTCTGGAAATCCTCTCCCTTCCAGAGACCACTATCCCAAACCCCAAAGACCACCGGAAGTCAATGTAATAATAATAATAATAATACATTTTATTTATAGCGCCTTTCCCATGCTCAAGGCACTTACAGAATATAATAAAGAATGGCAACGTATACAGTATATAGCATTGTAAACCAGATAAATAAATAAAGAAGATTAAGACATTGAATTCTGGAAAAAAAAAGCAGACAACATAATTGATGGTCTCACACACACACAGGTTACATGTGCATCTTGACAGAGAAGTAAACTGAGAGAAGGGTAATAAAGTCAGGTAGAGCTAAAAGCCTTCCTGAACAGATGAGTTTTGAGTTGGAGTCAGCTGACCTGATTAATTCTGGTAAGTCATTCCAGAGTCTGGGCGCTATACAGCTGAAGGCCCTGCTGTCACCCATGGAGTGTAGATTAGTGAGGGGCACAACAAGATTACCAGAATCAGAGGACCTTAGTGGGCGGACAGGCACATAGTGATGGAGAAGGTCACTGATGTAGTTTGGTGCGAGGTTATTTAAGGCTTTGTAAGTTATTAGTAGGATTTATATTTGATTCTGTAAGACACAGGGAGCCAGTGAAGACGGAGCAGGATGGTGTGATGTGCTCGCTGCTGCTGGTTCATGTCAGGACTCTTGCAGCTGAGTTTTGAATAAGCTGGAGCTGTGATATAAGATTAGAAGGGGCACCTGTCAGTAGGGAATTACAATAATCGATGCGGGATGTGATAAAAGCATAGACAAGTTTCTCAGCATTAGAAAAGGAGCAGGAAGGAGTGAACACGGGATATGTTAGAGGTGAAAGTAAGAAAGTTTCTTAATGTGATTTATGTGGGCGGAATAAGAGAGGGAGGAATCAAAAATGACACCAAGACTTTTTACAGTAGAGGCAGGTCTGATGAGATCACCGCCAAGACAGACTGGGAAGGAGCTCATTTTATTAAGTTGCATTTTAGTCCCAATTTGCAGGAGTTCAGTTTTATTGCAATTTAATTTTAAAGAGTTCTGCGCCATCCAGGTTTAAATTTCACTGAGGCAGGTTGTGAGCTGAGAAAGCTCTGATGAAGTTCCAGTTTTAACATTGAAGTAGAGTTGAGTATCATTTGCATAAAAATGATAACCCAGTCCATAGCTACAGATATTATGGCCAAGGGGATGCATATAAATAGAGAAGAGAAGAGGGCCGAGGACACAGCCCTGAGGAGCCCCTTGTGTGACTGGTGCTGAGTTGGATCTGCTGTTGCTAACACTAACAAACTCTTGCCTATCAGTCAGATAGGACTTGAACCACTGGAGGGCAGTGCCAGAGATACCCAGCATGTTCTCCATTCTGGACAGTAGATGTCAAATGCTGCACTGAGGTCTAACAGAATTAATATGCTGCTTTGTCCAGAGTCTGCTGCCATAAGCAGATCATTGGTTACCCGTAGCAGAGCAGTTTCACAGATGTGCGCACCCTGAAACCAGACTGAAAGGGTTCCATCAAATTATTAGAGGTTAGGTAATTGGTGAGTTGGGAAGCTACAACACGCTCAAGAACTTTTGACAGGAAAGGTAAGTGGGAAATAGGCCGGAAATTGTTAAGATTGTCAGCATCAAGACCAGACTTTTTTAACATTGGGGTTACAGAAGCAATTTTAAAAGTGAGCGGCACAAGCCAGTGTCAAGGGATGAGTTTATTATTGTTGTAACAGTCAGGATTACGGCATGAAGGCAGGATTAAGTAGTGTGGTGGGGATGGGGTCCAGTACACAAGTAGTCGGCCTCATCTTACAAAGCAGGTTATTAACAACGCAGATGTGACTGGTGAGAACTTAGAGAAGGAGCTGGATGGAGTGGGGAAACAGGGAGAGATATAAACAGATGATGTATTTATGTTAGTTAAATTATTTAGATCTTTAATTTATGCATTTTAATGACTGATACTTAATTAATAGTTTAATGTATTTTAATGACTTAGGAGGATGGAGCTGTGACTCGGCTCAGATGTGTTCCTTTTGCAATCATGGCAGACTCCACATTGTTTCGGCCCCCTCATGTGCTTTTATTCTTTGACTCGTTAATTTTCTACCGTTAAACGGTGTAAGCGCCAATAAACGTGAATTACAAAAGCTTAGCCTACACAAAATACTTTAAATGTTCAAAAAGCCCTTCCAGTGAGAGGGTAAAGCATAAAACCTCCGGCTTGAGAGACAAGGCAAATGGTTAATATTATCAAATAATATTGAATTTGTCTATATAAATAAAAATAATCGGGAGTGGTCTCCCCTTGACTTTCTCATATACTCAGATATGGGGAGTATTTGAGGAGTAAACCACAAGACATTGAATCTATTTTTATATTATGTACATTAAAGAACCATCAACAACAGATCAAATTAATAATATACTGAACAATTATTCTAAAAGTAAAGTTGAATAAATTGGTCTCTGCAGCTGCATGAATAAAAGGTAGAATACCATTTCCGGTTAACAGGAAAAACCCAAAAGTTGATAGAAATCTACGTTTTGTACCTAATACTTGTATAGAAAATTTGGTTGATCTTAAGTGAAAGCGAACTCAAGTTATCGTGTTTACATACACATACACAGACACACACACAGACATAATTCCAAAAAGAGTATTTTTGGACTCACGGAGGTCTAAAATGTCAAGATGCATCAAAATTTCGAAATTTAATTTTCGGACGATAACAATACTTTCCCTGCGAGAAAGTAAGTCAGACTCAGGGAGGTCTAAAACATCGAGATTCATCAAAATCGAATTTTTGGATGATTACAATATTTTCCCTACAAGAAAGTAAATCGGACTCACGGAGGTCTAAAACGTCAAGATTCATCAAAATCTCGAAATTTAATTTTTGGACGATTACAATACTGTCCTACGAGAAAGTAAATCGGACTCACGGAGGTCTAAAATCGAGATTCATCAAAATCTTGAAATCAAATTTTTGGACGGTTACAATCATTTCCCTACGAGAAAGTAAATCGGACTCACGGAGGTCTAAAACATTGAGATTCTCAAAATCCGAGGTCAAATTTTCTGACGATTACAATACTGTTCCTACAAGAAAGTAAATCAGAGTCAGAGAGTTCTAAAACATCGAGGTTCATCAAAGTCTCGAAATCGAATTTTTCGACGATTACAATACTTTCCCTAAACTTCATATACAAGAAACTAAAAAGAAGAACATCATGCTATGATGCTTTTTCTGATTAATATTAATGACTTTGAAGTTGGTGTAGCTAGTAAACTTAGTTAGTAAAATTGGAGGGATGGCAGACACCAAGGAGGCAGTGAAAAGAGTTCAAAGAGACGTAGACAAGTCTTCAGAACTGGGCGAACACCTAAAAAATGGAGTTTAACGTAGAAAAGTGCAAAGTGCTACATGTGGTCAACAGAACAATCAACGATAAATACAATATGGGAGACACTGAGCTACAGGAAGAGGCCTCTGGAAAGCATTTAAGGGGGTTTATATCGACACAATATTCAGAATTGATTAAAAAGGCAAATAAAATGTTAAGTTATATCCTAAGAACTGTTGAATATAAATTGAGGGACGTCATGCCCAGACTATTTGTGAGACCACATCTGAAGTCTTGTGTGCAGTTCTGGTCACCACACTACAAGAAAGACATAACAGCACTTGAAGCCGTGCAGAGAACAGCAGCCAAGTGCATCATGGGACTTCCTGGCATGTCCTACTGTGACGGACTCCGACAATTAAAGCTGTTTAGTGTTGAGCACAGGAGACGGCATGGTGACCTAATCTAGGTCTTCAGAATCCTCATAGGCAACAATAAAGAAGATCTAGCAGAAATCTTTCAGCTTAACGGTGAATTGCGTACTTGAGAAGATCAGCAGAAATGAAGAGGAAGTGCATTTAGGAAGCTTTTCTTTAGTTGAGTTGAGGGAATAAAGAGTGAACTATCGAGTCATGGAGTTGAAGCAGAAGCCAATATCTGAGCTTTTAGATCACCACAGATGTTGCTGTGGCAGATGTTGTTCATAGCATCACATGAAGCTGTGTAGAGGAGAGCAACCAGGTGTATCATGGGACTTCAGGACTGTGACAGACTCCGAGTATTAAACCTGTTGTCACAAAAACAGTCAAATACATCAAAAAGGTTTAGGGCAGCTACCTGGGTGCAAATGGGTAATCTTCACAGGTGTCAGTCCAAAACAGAACTGATTTGTGGATGACCAGTATGGTGGCTTTAAAGGCAAGAAGTGACATCACTGGGGCTGGAAGTGACATCATCAATGCTGCCAGAACCGGAAGTAAAGTCATCGGGACCAGAAATGACATCATCAATGCCGCCAGAACTGGACGTGATGTCATTGGGACCAGAAATGACATAGTCAATGGCATCGGTACTGGAAGTGACGTTATCAGTAGAGCCGGAACTGGAAGTGGCATCATCATGGGCGCCAGAAGCGAGAAGGATTTCCCGTGGATGGTCTGCAGAGGATTGAGAGAGAAAGTCAGTGCAGCTTTCCACCCCCTGGTCTGGTGTGGTACTACTATTATTCAGGCCCTGTAGCTGCCTCCCAATTACACGTGTGTGACACTGTTTAGTCTCGAGTGGAGAAGACTGCCTGGGGACCTCATCCAGGTGTTCAAAATCCTCAAGGTGTTGATAAAACAGATCCAGTAACATTCTTTCAGCCTAAGGGTGAAACAGGTACTCAAGGACACTGATGAAAAAGAAGGGGAATTGCGTTTAGGACAGAAGCAAGGAAAAACTTCTTTACTCAAAGACCTCTGGGGATCTGGAATAAACTACTGAGATATGGTGGTGAAGTAGAAACCTTGAGAACTTGTAACTGGGACAGCTAAGCTATTAGCCTTACAAACGAGCCTGATGGACTGAATGGTCTCCTTTTGCTTATTAAATTTCTCATGAGTGCAGCACATGAAAAGACCAAAGCCAAACGCCTCTGTCATCCTAACAACATAAGGAAAGTGTTAACAGATCAGGCCCTTCAGCCCAAAGGAGCTCATGAAACTCACATAACTCACTCAAGTAATCTTTTGTTGTGATTCAACAACACCAAAATGGCAGAAAAGGCGAGTAGTCCTCAAAATTAACAAAGGCCAGAGCAGTAGGTCAGGGTTTTCAGAAGCAGGGCTCACCCCGGGCAGCCTAGTCCCAAACTCAAAAGGCAGAGTGTTGAAAAAGATGAAATAAGCAGCAACTTGGAAGCTACCGATAAGAAAGATGCTAAAGGATTTTTGCTTGTGAATCCAAATCTTGGACAACCAGGAAGTGTAAGATGAGATCTTTATGCCATAACGTCACATGTTGCACACTCCTGGCTGTCAAGGCTAACAGAAGCATAGCAACCATCAACAAAACTGTCCCAGAATGGCAGTACCCATAAGTAAAACAAAATAACCCCGCAGGAGAATGTGAATTATATTTATGACTGGTAAAAACACATGGGAACAAAAAAATAAATATTACTAACGGATTCATTGACCTTAAAACTCCAGAATCTCATAACTTGTAAAGGCCAAGGAGCAGGTGGAAGAAAATTAAATTACCAGTCTGATCAACTCTAACCAGAAATCCATCCATCCATCCATCCATTTTCCAACCCGCTGAATCCGAACAGGGTCACGGGGGTCTGCTGGAGCCAATCCCAGCCAACACAGGGCACAAGGCTGGGAACCAATCCTGGGCAGGGTGCCAACCCACCGCAGGACACACACAAACACACCCACACACCAAGCACACACTAGGGCCAATTTAGAATCACCAATCCACCTAACCTGCATGTCTTTGGATTGTGGGAAGAAACCGGAGCGCCCGGAGGAAACCCACGCAGACACGGGGAGAACATGCAAACTCCACGCAGGGAGGACCCGGGAATCGAACCCAGGTCCCCAGGTCTCCCAACTGCGAGGCAGCAGCGCTACCCTCTGCGCCACCGTGCCACCCCTAACCAGAAATCAAACTCAAAAATGAATACTCAAGAACTCAAGGTCCAAATAGAAATGCGAAGACTGCATCGAAAAAGTAATCGTTTTTATCCAATCTCCATTATCAAGGAATTACCATTATACTGACAAACTGATGATGTCATCGTCATACTGTCTCAGTAAATTAGGGGATTTGACATCCATGGAAACGGGTGACCGAAAAACTCCAAAAGAGTGATGCCTGTTGGCTAAACAAAATGGCGTCGAGACCACCATTACAAATTAATAAACATTTAAATAACGTTTCCCCCTTGTATTCTCTGTGTATAAAAACCCTCCAAAAACACCTGTAACATAATTTAAATACACACAGAAATTCCAGGAAAATTCTAGAAAAATGTAAATCATGACCACTCTAAGTAACTGTTTTTTAAAATTGAAAATCCAATCTTAGATGCCAAATTATTGAGCTGCCATCTTATATACCAGTCCACACAATGAGGTCACATGTGCTGAAACATATGACTGGCAAAAATACGGCCATGGCCTTAAAAATCATGTTATGGTACGGCAAGAGTTGTTGCTCTGGCTTATTCATTTCCTGTTTATTTGGTGTTTTTGTGGTTATTTAAATATGGTTTTGTGTTATAAATTCTGTTTTTCTTGTTTTGTTTATTCGTTATTGTGTAATGTTGCTTTATGATAACATTGCATGTACAGTAAAACCTCGATTATCTGTCAGGGGTCGAGACCGAGGCCATTATGGATAAGAGAAAAGATGGATAACAGAACGGCTACTTTAAAAACGATATACAGTAGATTAGTTTAGTGAATAGTCGTATTTATTTACAAAACAAAAGTATATTAACACAATATAACAGAGTATTAATAAAATTAATCAACTCATGTAATATTGTAACGACCAGCGTAAGGTGGAAACACCATTCAGAGGTGCTGGAGTTTTCTACATTTTACTTGGAGTAACAGATGGTGCCCCGTCTTATACTCCGTTATCTGGTGTGGCATGCGGCTGGGGGTGGCACCCAGCCAGGACGCCCAGGAGGACAGGAGGAGGGCTCATGCCTCCTCCGGACCACGAGGGGGCGACCGCCCTGGTTCCTTTGGGGGGCCACAGGTACAGAGCTGGGAAGCTCAACCCTGTAGGGGCCCGTGGTCACCGCCAGGGGGCGCCCCAGTGCCTGGAGAGCTCTGGACCTCAGCACTTCCGCCACACCCGGAGGTGCTGGGGGGAAAAAGACTGGGGACACCCGGAGGGCGTAAAGGAGCACAGCCGGCACTTCCGCCACACAGGGGAGTGTCCGCGGAGGAGTGTCGGGAAGCACCTGGAGCCCACCCGGGCATGTATAAAAGGGGCCGCCTCCCTGCAAACGAGGACTGGAGTCGGGCGAGGAGTGGACGAAGGCTGAGTGGAGAAGAGTGGAAGCAGCCTGAACAAAGCAGGCACTGAGAAGAGAGGCCTGGACTTTGGGGGATTGGTGCTGGAGGAACTGGGTTTGTGCATACTGGACCTTGTAAATAAACGTGTGTTGGGTGAAAATATGATGTCCATCTGTCTGTGTCCGGGCTGCTTCTCACAGTGGTCACAGAGCCTACCTCTAAAACAATCAAAGAAAGATTTCCCTACCACTCATTTTATCTCCTGCCACAATACTCATCTTCCTGTCAGTGGTGTAGCTAGGGGCTGGCGGAGGGGGCGGTCCACACATTTTTGGGGGCGGCATTATTGGCCAAAAGGCTCAGAAGAATTCGTGTGTAAGCAGCCAGGGTTCTGAAAAATATCACTCATGAATGGAAACAATAAAATTCTCTGATTTGTATCCACAAGTGCTTCAAAAATAATTATCAGACTGTATTTCTGTGACGGCATCACACACAGCAGTTGAAATTTATGAGGCGATAACAAAAATAAATAAACATTACACCGATGATAATTTCTAGGAAGATAGAACAACTAATTTCTAATTTCGTTTCGTTATCAATCCGAATGTGTTCTTGCTCATCCCCACCTATCACTTGTACACTACACTGCTTCTGGTTTTCACAGCATAATTATATTAACTCTTTGAGGGCTAAATTATTTTTCCAAAAAACTCAAGTTTTTTGTAAAGCACACAAAGAAATGGTTTCACCCATAAATCAACATAAACCATCTGTGGCTGCTGTTCAGCATCACAGCAGGAGGGCAGCGGTAGTGGTCTCAGTGTGACACAATATGGTTTATACCTCTTGTCATCATAAATGGTGGTCCTCCCAGGCGAATGCTGCTGTAGGGGACTCATCAGATGATGCCGGCACCTCACTTTCATTTTTGATATCCATCTCCAGATCACTTGCATCAAACTCGGAATCCGACAGATAAGAGTCCTATTCAACGAAATAACATAAAACGTCCACGGAGTATTTTGCTGTGTACATTCGCATTGGTCTCTCGCCAGATGGCGTTGCCATTTTAGAGACTGTTTGCTCTTCACTACTTCTGCACGCGTAGGGAATCGAGGTGAAATCAGCAAAGCTATGTAACTTTCCTTCTAGCAAAGAGAGTCGAAACTAAAACATAAGGGCAAGTTTTGTCATAGTTTACAGCTGATTACTGTCCTCTACCCCTGAATTTTGACAAAAGTCGACATCAGCCCTGAAAGATGTAAACTAATAATTAGAACACGGCTTATCAGTGCGTCTATAAAATATTCTTACATTGGGAACCGACTATAGCTGGTTGCAACAGTTTAAAGGTTAATGGGGTTTCATCTCGACTTCTAACTAATGACCTTTGATTTTTGTTTTGTGTTCTCTGGTTCGTCGGATAGTTCATGTTTGTCTCTATTTGGTTATAGATAGATAGATAGATAGATAGATAGATAGATAGATAGATAGATAGATAGATAGATAGATAGATAGATAGATAGATAGATAGATAGATAGATAGATAGATAGATAGATAGATAGATAGATAGATAGATAGATAGATAGATAGATAGATATGAAAGGCACTATAGATAGATAGATAGATAGATAGATAGATAGATAGATAGATAGATAGAAAGATAGATAGATAGATAGATAGATAGATAGATAGATAGATAGATAGATAGATAGATAGATAGATATGAAAGGCACTATAGATAGATAGATAGACATGAAAGGCACGATAGATAGATAGATAGATAGATAGATAGATAGATAGATAGATAGATAGATAGATTGATAGATAGATAGATAGATAGATAGATAGATAGATAGATAGATAGATAGATAGATAGATAGATAGATAGATAGATAGATAGATAGAGAGTTCACGTACTCCAGCAGCACCTTACTGATAATAACAATATTAAATTAAAGAGTGATAACAATGCAGGTATACAGACAGACTTTGTATAATTTTAACGTTTACCCCCCCCGGGTGGAATTGAAGAGTCGCATAGTGTGGGTGAGGAACGATCTCCTCGGTCTGTCAGTGGAGCAGGATGGCGACAGCAGTCTGTCTCTGAAGCTGCTCCTCTGTCTGGAGATGATCCTGTTTAGTGGATGCAGTGGATTCTCCATGATTGACAGGAGTCTGCTCAGCGCCCGTCGCTCTTACCACAGATGTCAAACTGTCCAGCTCCATGCCTACAATAGAGCCTGCCTTCCTCACTAGTTTGTCCAGGCGTGAGGCGTCCCTCTTCTTTATGCTGCCTCCCCAGCACACCACCGCGTTAGAAGAGGGCACTCGCCACAACCCGTCTGGTAGAACATCCTGCAGCATTCTTACTGCAAATGTTGAAGGACACCAAGCCTTCTAAGGAAAGTATAGTCGGCTCTGTCCTTTCTTACACAGAGCATCAGTATTGGCAGTCCAATCCAATTTATCGTCCAGCATCTTTTAACCCTCACACATAATTTTGACCTTGCTTCATCTCCTGACCCCTTTAATTACATTTGTTCTCTGACATCTGCTGAATCAGAACACACAAGGGTTTACAGTTATCCCTCCTCTTGTGGGGTTTTTATTATATTCTTTGCATATTTCTAATTGTTTTTTTTTGGGGGTTGCTCCAGCTGAAACTAACTTTAGGTGGGCATCCGCTGGGCAGACCACTTAGGAATCTAGCTTATTCCTTTGTTTGTTTTTGGAGGCCTCACATTTTTCCATTGTGCAAACTCCATATCATAACAATGGCACTAATGTTTTGGGGATCTGTTTGTTTCCATTTTGATCTCTTGGTATTTTATGACTTTTTCTTATTCCTGCTTATGATTTTTGTTCCTTTATAAAAAAATATTTTCTTTCTCTGCTGTTTTCCACCTTTAGGAGAACAGTAAGGGACTCACTCCTACATATAGACTGTATAAGTGTCATCAGGAATCGTCTGATGTCCCGACCGGGTCAAGAACTGATCCCTTGCCAGGATGGGAGGCCAGAAGAATGGAGGGATCAGAGGAGTTGGCCTTCCCAGAGCCTGTACTCCCCCAACACACTGGAGGGCAGCATTCTTGTGTTGCTACCCTTGCTTTTCAACCCACAGGCCATGCTGGGAAGTGTAGTCCCGTGCCTATAGCCCTGTAGTATACCATGCTTACCGCCAGGGGGCACTGCAGGGATGTTCAAGAGACTTCCATCTGAACCAGAAGTACATCCATCAGACTGCAAGCAGACACCGGAAGTACTCCTGGGATCCGGTTTAAAGAGGAGCGCTCTACTTTGCCTCAGCAGTGGCGTAGCTAGGGGGGGACAAGTGGGGACATCATCCAAGGAGCGCCAAATTGATGTTACAAACAGGCAAACAGGAGGGGGCACGAAATCTTCAGTTGTCCCCGGGCGCTGAAAACCCTAGCTACACCTCTGTGCCTCAGGGCATCGGAGTAGGGAGGCAGAGGACAACATTTACAAGATGAAGAGGAGTTGGGAGAAGAAGAGAGAAAACAAAGAATTCACCGCCCATTTACTTTCTATATTGTTTGTAAGGTATTTGGAAGACTAAAATCTGTTATTTGAACCCGTGACTGCGTGCGTATCAGTTGTGTCTGAGGTTTGGGGCTCGACAGCACCCCCTGTCTTTCACAACTGGGCATCCTACCCAAACCTAACTTCTGGTGCTAAAATAGGCTCCCTGTGACCCTCAACTGAGTTAAGCCAACTTGAGAATGTTATGTAATTAATGTGACGCACGTCTTTGAGGTTATCATTGTCTGTGATTTCTCCAAACTGAATCTGAGATGCTGCTGGAGTGCACAGAGACCACCTGAGATTTGCTGATCAGAGCATCAATGGTGATAAATTGACGGCTTCAGGATATTTTCATTGTACTTTTAAAAAAATTTAAATCAGACAATCTATGCTGGAAAATCCCTGCCCTTGACGGTCCCACTTCGGCAATATTTATAAGGCCCCCCGTGTGGCCTTTCTGCTCCGTCGCCATCACTCTCGGTGACAGGAGGTGACGCCGGGGTTGTGGTGCCGCAGGTTGTCCCTGATACGTTCTTGTCAGGGAGAGACAACTTAATAAGCTTTAAAACAAAATCGCCAAGTAAGCAGCCAATTTAAAATACTGAAACAAATGTTTAACAGGCAAATGTCATGAACATTCATTTGGTTTGATTAAAATTACAGGAATGAGCCTTTCATTGTGACCATGTTTGTTTTATCTACAGACACGGCCCAGTTTTTACAGCCAGGTGAGTCCGAGTCAGGAGTGGAGGAGGATGAGGGTTACCATCAGTAGAGCAGGACAGAAGAAAATTGAAGTATACGGCTTTGTGTGGCCTAACGTCTGTTTGGGCCTCGTCTGACCGCATATACGTACGTCTGTAGTCCCGTAAAGTTATAAGAGAGTTCAGAAATCCTGATTATTAAACAGAACATGGCAGACGTAACTGGACATGGCGAATGTAACATAACACATCTACATCATGTCTCTTGTATATAATGTGATTGCGCTGCTAGTACTGTACTATACTTTCTATTGTTATTTTAATATGAACCTTCCCTACTTTACAAAATGAAAACCTTTCAATATTACAGTTGTCACATATGTGCCCCTTGAGGACCAACGTTCTGGCACATGAAGTTAACAGTTCCACCCTGGGATCAGTGCTGACCCTAACAGCATCTTCCCTTTCCCCTCTAGCATCGAAAGGCTGCATAAGGATGATGCCTAGCTCCGCCCCCAAGGCTCAGATAAGACTCCACCCCCAGGGATCAGAAGAAGATTCCACCCCCAAGGCAAAGAGAAGCCTCCACTGCAAGGCACAGAGAAGACTCCACCCCCAAAAGCACAGAGGAAGACTTCCACCCCCCCAAGGCACAGAGAAGACTCCACCCCCAAGGCTCAGAGAAGTCTCCGTCTCCAAGACTCAAGAAGACTCCGTCTCCAAGACTCAAGAAGACTCCACCCACAAGGCTCAGAGAAGACTCCACCCACAAGGCACAGAGAAGACTCCACCCACAAGGCTCAGAGAAGACTCCACCCCCAAGGCACAGAGAAGACTCCACTGCAAGACACAGAGAAGACTCCTCCGCCAAGATTCGGAGAAGACTCCACCCACAAGGCTCAGAGAAGACTCCACCCCCAAGGCTCAGAGAAGACTCCACCCCCAAGGCTCAGAGAAGTCTCCTCCACCAAGGCTCAGAGAAGACTCCACCCCAAGGCACAGAGAAGACTCCACCCACATGGCTCAGAGAAGACTCCACCCCCAAGGCTCACAGAAGACTCCACCCCTAAGGCTGAGAGAAGTCTCCTCCACCAAGGCACAGAGAAGACTCCACCCCAAGGCACAGAGAAGACTCCACCCACATGGCTCAGAGAAGACTCCACCCCCAAGGCTCACAGAAGACTCCACCCCTAAGGCTGAGAGAAGTCCTCCTCCACCAAGGCACAGAGAAGACTCCACTGCAAGGCACAGAGAAGACTCATCCAAGGCGGCACAGAGAAGATTCCACCCACAAGGCTCAGAGAAGACTCCACCCCAAGGCACAGAGAAGACTCCACCCCCCAAGGGTCAGAGAAGACTCCACCCCCAAGGCTCAGAGAAGTCTCCTCCACCAAGGCACAGAGAAGACTTCACCCCAAGGCACAGAGAAGACTCCACCCCAAGGCACAGAGAAGACTCCACTGCAAGGTACAGAGAAGACTCCTCCACCAAGACTCGGGGAAGTCTCCACCCCCAAGGCACAGAGAAGACATCTACCTCATGTCTCTTGTATATAATTTGATTGCACTGCTAGTATTGTACTATACTTTCTATTGTTATTTTAATATGAACCTTCCCTATTTACAAATGAAAACTTTTCCATATTACAGTTGTCACATATGTGCCCCCTGAGGACCATCTTTCTGGCACATGAAGTAAACAGTTCCACCCTGGAATTAGTGCTGACCCTAACAGCATCTTCTCTTTCCCCTCTAGCATCGAAAGGCTGCATAAGGGTGATGCCTAGCTCCGCCCCCAAGGCTCAGATAAGACTCCACCCCCAGGGATCAGAGGAGATTCCACTCCAAGGCTCAGAGAAAACTCCACCCCAAGGTACAGCAAATACTCCACCCCCAAGGCTCAAAGAGAACTCCACCCACAAGGCACAGCAAAGACTCCACCTCCACGGCTCAGAAAAGACTCCATCCACAAGGCACAGCAAAGACACCACCCACAAGGCTCAGAGAAGACTCCACCCCATCTGGCGCTAATGATAAAAAAGTTGATGCCCAAGAAACATGATGTCAGTGCTTGACCCGTGTACGAGGAGGGCAGAGCTCCAACTCCAGCATTCTTCAGAGCAAGAATGACAGTAGCCATATGTTTTCTTTTGATTTTTTGCTCTCCACACAGCTGTGTTTTTGTTATAATTTAAAGGGGTGACCCGGCTGGAGCCCCTACCTTTTGCCTTGCCTGCACTTGTCTGCTTTCCTGGCCACGCTAGACACAGTACATGCTTTGACTCATAGCACCCAATCTTGTGTTGATCACAACATCTCTTGAGCATTGGCGTGTCATCACTCCAGATTTAGTCTAAACAGGTACACTGCAGTATCCCCAACAGCTTTGCTAAGTTCTGTACAGTATATGATATGGTGTTCACACAGCATCTGAATCACATACGTCCCTAAATCACAAAAACGCACCATGGATGTCATGAGGCGTGTGCTTGTATTGTGAAAGTGATGCCTCCACCAACCTCATCAAAAGGTTCTGTGTAGCCCCCCTGTGATGTCTGAATGAAAGCAGATACCTCAAATTGTGACAGAGCCTGCTGTGTTGAAACCCTCTAAGACAGTGGTTTCCAAACTTTATTTTTATCACGGCTCCCTTAAAAAATATTTGATCATATGGTGCCTCTCTTCCATTTTATAAAATACTACAAACACAAAAATTTTTAGTACTAAAAAATGTATTAAGATAAACTCTTATACACAAGAAAAAATGAATAAAAATATTTTATTATTGTCGCTTAATGAGATGGATGTGCTTGCCTATTAGCGCAAAGTTTATCAAATCTCGGTGTCATTGATGAGATAGCTACACGAAGCTCCTTTTCTACAACCAAACAAGCACGATATTTCGATTTTATTGCAGCTAATGCAGAAAATCCTGTTTCGCATAAATAAGATGTTGCGAACGGCAGCAATACTTTTAAAGCTTTATTTGACAAAATATTATATTCACTCTTTAATATCTAGCCAAAATTGAATCAGAGATACATTCTGAAATTTTTTGTTTTAAAGAAGTATCACAAGATAGTTCAATCAAGTTTTCTTTTCTCAATACTTGTTAATTCAAATTCGTTATCTTCTTCGTCGATAAATGGATTCTGTATCCACGCATATTTTTGTAAAATCAAGATCATCAAAATAATTCGAAAAATGAATTAACAAACCATCCAAGTGTTCAACAAATAGATTTTTGTTTGCTTCTATATTAACTTGGGCGTATAAATTTAAAAGTGGAAACATGTCGAACCTATTTCTTTTCCAAATTTGTCTTCCATATCTCCATTTTTTTTAATGAATGCTTTCACTTTATCTTTTTGAATCAATAAATGCATTTGTGGGCCCTTGCAAGTCGATTTATTCAAAAACACTCAATTTTCCAAAAATTTCCACCAAATAAGTAAGTTTAATAATAAAATTATCATCCCTAAACATATTTTGCATCCTCATTATGATTTTCTTCGAGAAAAATTACAATTTCTTCTTTGAGTTCAAGTACCCTCTGAATCACTTTTGCACGAGATAGCCAGCGCACTTCACAATAATACAAAAGTGAGGTGTAAGCAGCTTCCATATCTTCACACAGCTTTGCAAATAACCTAACTTTTAATGGACTGTTTTTTTATGTAGTTTACAACTTTCGTTACTTTTGTAAAAACGTAGTTAAGTTCCTCACTCATATTTTTTGATACGAGAGCTGCTCTGTGGAGCATGCAGTGCGTCCCAGAGAACATCGGGTGGTTTTCCTTTTAATTAGTGCTTGAAGGCCAGTTTTTGTGTCCTGACATTGACTGTGCACCGTCTGTACAAAGCCAATGCAATTATTCCACAATATGCCGTTCTCATCAAAAAAATTGTCGATTATATTAAAAATTTCACTGGATGCGGCTTTGCCAGGAATGGGTTTGCAAAATAATATATCTTCAATTATATCTATTCTCTTCAACATATCGAACATATGCAATTAAAATGTGCGTCTTTAGCTACATCGGTTGCTTCATCTACTTGTAAGGCGAATTTTGAAGTGCGCATCTGAGAAACTAATTGATCGCAAAGATCGTCAGATATATCATCGATTCTTCTGCCAACAGTGTTATCAGCAAGCGGGTATTTGTCGCAACTGTTTTTGCATATGATTCGCCAAACATTGTTTTGACCATATCAATAGCTGCTGGCAAAACTAATGTTTCTCCTATTGTGTGTGGTTTTTTACACTTCGCGATTCTGTAAGATACTAAGTACGATGCTAGTAACGCATTTGATGGAATATGAACTATTTTTTTGAACGTTTGCTTTTGTTTAGTGAACTCATCCAATTTTCTTTGAAAAAATTCTTGAGACTTGCCAACGTATTGAGAATCCATAGTTTCAATGTGGCGTTTTAATTTTCCGGGTCTCATACTATCAGCAGCCAAAACTTCTCGAACAAAACAAACACATTGGTTTTTCCACAATTATCAGTAATAACACTTGTAAAATCCGAACGATAAATAAGACGAATCGTATTTTCTTGTCTTGGGAGTTCTTCCTTCCTGATTCCTACTACTTGTGCCAACATCAGATTCTTCATTATTAGAGGATTTTCTCTTATAACCAGTCAAGAACTTATCCATTTCTCTAAAAAATATTAGGATAATTAATTTATTGTTCTTAAAAAAATTAAACTTAATTAAATTACTTACTATTGTGATCAGTGAGTAATTAGGTACGTCAAAATAAAATAAGAAACACAATCTAACACTGCTGAGCTAAACTGAAGTCGATATTGTCTCGATTTTTGGAGAGTTACTGGTCGGCCAAGTTACGTGTCATACCGCTGGTGGTTTATCCTTGCAATGAGTGGATATCGTAGGTGAGAAAGTGAGAAGTCCGACAACGCGTCTGAATATTTACGCAGTAATACGCAGCCGCCAAATCTTTTCGCGTATGCGCATAGACAATACAAGCCCTACGGCCTACGGTGCTGATATATTTCTGAACCGTACTGTTTGCTACGGGGTAAGGGTAGCATCAGCAGCATAGTAGTTAATATGTACCTATATGTTACGTATTGTATTAGCTGCACATGCACTTTTTTTTGTCAATCCTGGCTAATATTCGCGCCTCCCCTTAGACTAGTCCACGCCTCCCAGTTTGGAAAACGCTGCTCTAAGATGAAGCTGAAAAAGAACCAATAAAGAAAATTTACAGTATGTCAGGCAGAATGCCTAGCTTGGGCTGGAGGTCTGGCCCTGGAACCCCTGCAGATTTTTTTTTTTTTTTTTTATTTCTCCAGATTAACTGGAGACTTTTAAATATATATAAATGATTTAGATAGGAATATAAGTAACAAGCTGGTGAAGTTTGCAGATGATACCAAGATGGTGGATTAGCAGATAATTTGGAATCCGTTATATCATCACAGAAGGACTTGGATAGCAGACAGGGTTGGGGTGATCTGTGGACGATGAAATTTAATGTCAGTAAATGTAAAGAATTACACATAGGAAGGAAAATTGTGAGGTCTGAATACACAATGGGCGGTCAGAAAATCGAGAGCCCACCTTATGAGAAGGATTTAGGAGTCATAGTGCACTCTAAGCTATCGACTTCCAGAAGCCATTAAGAAGGCTAACAGAATGTCAGGTTATATAGCGCCTTGATGTGTGGAGTACAAGTCACAGGAGGTTCTGGTGAAGCTGTATAACACACTGGTGAGGCCTCATCTGGAGTCCTGGGTGCAGTTTTGGGCCCACCAGACAAAACAGCATTAGAGAAAGTCCAGAGAAGAGCAACTAGGCTGATTCATGGCTACAGGGGATGAGTTATGAGGAACGATAAAAGAGCTGAGCCTAACACTTGCATTAGGTTTAGGTCTTGTTAGATTTAAATTCACATGGAGGTCTGAAAATTGAGAGTACACCTCATGAGAAGGATTTAGGAGTCGTAGTGGACTTGACACTATTGTGTTCAGAAGCCATTAAGAAGGCTAACAGACTGTCAGGTTATATAGCACCTTGATGGGTGGAGTACAAGTCACAGGAGGTTCTGCTCAAGCTTTATAACACACTGGTGAGGCCTCATCTTGAGTCCTGGGTGCAGTTTTGGTTTCCAGACTACAAAAAGGACATAGCAGCACTAAAAAAGGTCCAGAGAAGAGCGACCAGGCTGATTCAGGCCAACAGGGAATGAGTTATGAGGAAAGATTAAAAGAGCTGAGCCTAACACTTGCATTAGGTTGAGGTCTTGTTAGGTTTTAATTCACAATTGGAAGTCTGAAAATCAAAAGTCCACCTTATGAGAATGATTTAGGAGTCATAGTGGACTCTAAACTATCGACTTCCAGACAGCGTTCAGAAGCCATTAACAAGGCTCACAGACTGTCAGGTTATATAGCGCCTTGATGTGTGGAGTACAAGTCACAGGAGGTTCTGCTCAAGCTTTATAACACACTGGGTGAGGCCTCGTCTGGAGTCTTGAGTGCAGTTTGGATCTCCAGGCTACAAAAAGGACATAACAGCACAAGAAAAGGTCCAGAGAAGAGCAACAAGGCTACAGGGGATGAGTTATGAGGAAAGATTAAAAGAGCTGAGCCTTCTCAGTTTAAGCAAAAGAAGGTTAAGAGGTGACGTGATTGAAGTGTTTAAAATTATGAAGGGAATCAGTGCAGTGGATCGAGACTGTTATTTTAAAATGAGTTCATCAAGAACACAGGGACACAGTTGGAAACTTGTGAAGGGGAAATTTTGCACAAACATTAGGAAGCTTTTCTTTACACAAAAAACGATAGAAACTTGGAATAAGCGACCAAGTAGTGTGGTGGACAGGAAGACTTTAGGGACTTTCAAAACTCGACTTGATGTTTTTTGGAAGAAATAAGTGGAGAGGACTGGAGAGCTTTGTTGGGCTGAATTTTCTGATGTTCTAAATGGAGTTTCTTTTAATTTTTTTTCTGGCCACCAGACCTTATTGACCTGTCAATTGGAAACTTAAATAAAGGAAAAAAAATCTGTTCTCTATATTTTAAGGACTCTCCTTCTCTTACCTATATATCATTCTTAAATGTACATTATTTATCTTTTATGTGCCATTTATTCATTGTTATTCTTATCCAAATTTTATTTCTTTTCTTTCTCTTTGACATCTCATTAAGCACTTTGGACTCCGTCTTTTGTATGAAAATGTGTTTTGCAAATAAATGTTGTTGTTGTTTCCTGAATAAAACAAGAAGGAAAATATTGTTTTGAACCCAGGACTTGTGTCATGGAGATGTGGTCTGTACATGAGGTCTGAGATGCCCCCTAGTGTTCACACAATACAAAGCCATCCTTAAGGTCACCAACCTTGATGATGATTGTTATTTATTTATTTTTTTTTCTAGCTGAGGTGCAGGTCTGTTTAGCTCTACACTGAGTTGTATAAGGCCAGATTAAGACCCCCACAAGCTCCGGGGTGCCTTTGTAAGTAAGAGCCCCTTAACAGAGAGTTAATCGCACTTTTAACAATGCGGCGCACAGACACTTTGTATTTTAATGCGCCGTGGTAATTCCCACTCTTGATTTTAGCGTATGGACAGTCGATTGTTTCATCGAGCTGTGATTTCATTGTGTGGTTTAAAAATCATTTCATCGAGCGATTATGGCGTGTGGACACTGGGTCATTTTATCAAGCATGGAGGTGTGCTTTTGTTGCACAGACACGTGATAGTTTTGTCAAGGGTCGGGTTAGTAGGGACATGATTTGATGAAAAAGCCCCTTACTGTCACAGGACCTGATGAAAAAGCCCCTTACTGTCACAGGACCTGATGAAAAAGTCCCTTACCATCACGAGACCCTCAGGGGGACATGATTTGGTGAAAAAGCCCCTTACCGTCGCAAGACCCTCGGGGGGACATGATTTGATGAAAAAGCCCCTTACTGTCACAAGGACCTGATGAAAAATCCCCTTACCGTCACAAGACCCTTGGGGGGACATGATTTGGTGAAAAAGCCCCTTACCGTTGCAAGACCCTCGGGGGGGACATGATTTGATGAAAAAGCCCCTTACTGTCACAGGACCTGATGAAAAAGACCCTTACCGTCACAAGACCCTCTGGGGGACATGATTTGGTGAAAAAGACCCTTACTGTCACAAGACCTTTAAAGGGACATGATTTGGTGAAAAACCCCTTACTGTCACAGGACCTGATGAAAAAGACCCTTAATGTCACAGGACCCTCAGGGGCACATGATTTGATGAAAAAGCCCCTTACTGTGACAGGACCTGATGAAAAAGTCCCTTACCGTCACAAGACCCTCGGGGGGACATGATTTGATGAAAAAGCCCCCTTACTGTCACAGGACCTGATGAAAAAGCCCCTTACCATCACAAGACCCTCAGGGGGACATGATTTGATGAAAAAGCCCCTTACTGTCACAGGACCTGATGAAAAGACCCTTACTGTCGCAAGACCCTTGGGGGGACATGATTTGATGAAAAGCCCCTTACTGTCACAGGACCCTAGGCACACATACAAATGGTAGATCTGCCTCGTAATACAAGTCACACCACTGTGCCGTGTTTCACAGAATGACATGATGGAATAAAGCCCCTCTAATACATTTTCATATAAATGATTTGGCTTGCGTGACATTGTCTTGATAGAAGGAGTTGGATCAGTTGAATTCTCTTTATTTATTTATTTATTTATTTTTTATTTTTTATATAGCTCACTTCACGGTAGATTGAAACTCATGCGAAGCAGAACTGAGAGATCAGTCAGTCAGAAATAATAAAACCTAAAACTCAGCCATTCCTTCATGCTCTGGACCCTGCAGGAAAGTCAACGGGGACTCAAATGGCTCCTTGACAGCACTGCATGAAATGTTAGGAACAGACCCTGACACAGGATGCCATCACATTGTTATTTAAAAGACAACAGCAACAGTTCATATGAGAAGCTAACAGGCGAGACGTGTAAATCTATAGAACCATTACAGAACTCGTGAGGTATTCACATCTGAAGGATGTTGGCTTGGCTCGTGCAGATTGGGTATCCATCTTGCACAAATTTTACGTCACCCCAAGTCGTTGTGCACTACAGCGCTGTGGGACATGGCCAGCCATGGAGTTCCAGCAGGGCATTATGGACAATGGAGTTTTCATCCACAGACACTGCTGGATACCACAGGGGCCCCTAGTGGACGCTGCAGGGAGGCCCAGAGACTCTTACGTGCCCTATAACCCGAAAGTACGTCTTAATCACAGCGTCAGGAGGAATAACGTACTTCCGGGATGAAGAAGAAGAGTTTTTATCTGACCCGGAAGTGTTCCTAGTCACATGGACAGAGAGAGTGAAACACTTCCGGGTCACGAACTATAAAAGGACTGTGGGAGATCCCAGTCATTGAGCTGAACTGAGTGGAAGGGTGGCAACGCTTCTGGGAGAGTGGAGGATTGATTAGTGTATTGATTATTGTCTATTTATATGAGTATTGTGGAGAGGAGGGTGCTTGGTGCACATAATTATTATAAAATAAATAAGTATTGGACTTTTATCTGGTGTCTGGCGTTTGATCAGAGGGTTCAAGGGAGCGATATCGCCCCCTATCTGTCATAGTGCGTACAACTCTTGGTGTAAAGACGTGCTTCCTGGCTTCAGTCCTAAATGATCTTCCCCTCAATTTCTACATGTGTCCTTGAGTTCAGTTCAAAGATCTACTTCATCAACACCTTTGCGAATTTTGAAGACTTGGATGAGGTCCCCACTCGGTCTCCTCTGCTCGAGACTAAACAGGTTTAATTTTCAGAGCCTGTCACAGTAGGACATTATCTTTCAGTCCCATGAAACACTTGGTTGCTCTCCACTGCAAAGTTACAACTGCTGTTGCCTTTCTTGTAGCAAGGGGAAGTGGGAGACCGTCACCCAGGTGCGTGTCATTACTCAGTGATGAGCCCCCATTTGGACACCTGCAGGGCAGCATGGGAATTGTACTTCCAAAGTGTTGCCCTGTTGGGTTCTGTGGGAGCTGTTGGGAGGAGGAACCTCTGGTCCTAACATGGTACCATCTGATATAGAAGTGCTTCATGAAGGTAATGCTTTGGCACTAGAAGTACTCAGGTTTAAATAGGAGACCTCCATGTGGTCCAGGGAGTCAGAATTGGGTGAGGAGGAGGACATTCCCCTGCACGGGATTGGTTCCTGCCTTGTGCCCTGTGTTGGCTGGGATTGGCTCCAGCCAACCCGGATTCAGCGGATTGGAAAATGGATAGATGGATGGATGGAGGAGGACAAAGTTTGCCTGGAAGGTTTAGGGTTAGGTTATTTGGAATTTACCAAATGCCCAATGGTTTCCTGGAATGCACACCAGACCCAAAGGCAAGGTGGAAGTAACTGAGGTACATCACAGGTACCCTCCGTTTCCCTGCTCCAAGCTTTTATAAGGATGCTGTTTTGTATTGGCCATATCTTCATACAGCCGTATCTTCTCATGCTCCAGATTCCCTTTCTGGTCTTGTCAGCTAGGCCATGGAAATGGAGTTTGAGGACTCTCATGCTCCAGGCTTCCCTTAGGCCATGTAGACTTGGTGATTGGGTCAGATCTTGGAGGTGCTAAAGCTCTGAGATGGTCCCTTGGCCTTTTATTGTGTTTATCATTTTGTTACTTGGTACCAAAATATCCGACCCACAGCATGAGGCGGTAGGATCAGGGTTAGGGAGGAGAAAGAAGAAATGGTGGTGATTTTATGAAAAGAGCTTGTATAGAGATTGTTACATCTTTTGAACCCAGGACTGGAGTCAGAGATGCTGTGTCTGTGGTTTGAGGGTCAATGATGCTTCCGATAGCAACCGCAAGGTGCTGGTTGGATATATAGAAAAATAGGAAAAACTCCAATCAATACATTTGGGAGTGCAACTACCTTAAAGTAAGGTGTGAGGGATGACACCTGGCGATCAGCGTCCCAGCCGGAGTTGACTGGGGAACCCTACGTGGCAGGGATACTAATTATATCGAAGGATGGTGGAGAGCGGTATATTCAGGTTATTGCCACCCCTCCATATGCTAGAGGACAGCAGCCAATGGATATCAGTACCTGCTCGGACACCAACAGGGAATGCTGGGAATTGTAGTCCGGCAGTGCAGTCCTGCAGGGTTCTGTGGATTCCGTAAGAGGACGTTGCAGGGAATTACACTCCCTGGAACTTCCATATGACCTGGAATGGCTTCCAACGGGTGAAGCCCTGGCACCAGAAGTACTCCTGGGTTCTCGGTAAAAGGGGCCGAGCTGCCTTGTCCAGGTGAGTTTGGAGACGGGAGCAAAGAGAGGCAACACTCACCTTGGAGGAGTAGCAGTGTGGAGAGAAAGAAAAAGACACAGCTGGTATAATTGTTATACAAAGGTATTTTTGTAATAAAACCCCCTCTATTTGAACCCGGGACTGTTTTGTGCATTTGTGTGTTAGGTTTGGGGCCCAGTGGTGCTCCCTAGCCTTCACAGCGGCCTTCCCCTGCTTATGTGGGGCAAGTGTTTGCAGTAGTTTAGTAGACCATGTAGCTAATGTAGGGATGTCAGGGATGAACAAACTAGCTGGCAGTTACCGGTATCTTCTCAGCATTTTGATTTCTGATTCTGCCTATGAATAAAATGAGTGCAAATTGTATTTTAAAGCCGAGTTCCAAAGAAATAAAACCTGAGAATATAGGTCAGCTGGTAAATCCTTCACAACCGCGTAAGAGAAGAGCGCTGGACTGAGCCACCGTCGAATGGAAGTCATTAAAGCATTCTGTGTTTTCAATTTTCAGCCTCCGGCTAGCCAGCCCTACCACCATTGATACTGAAGGGAAGGAAGCTGGAAAATAAAACATTTCCCTTTCCGAAGAAGAAAAGCTGTGCTTTGAAATCAACCCGTCACATTTTTTTTTTATCTCAGAGGGTGAATTGGTGTGCCTGGAAAGAAAATTCAGCTCTCGAGAGAATCGTCGCATACAAAGACTTTGTTAAGGTCTTGTGATGAGGCAATAAGTGACTCCAGGCAGCCCCAGGGACGTCCCGAGTGTTAGCATTTTGCAAACTCTGTTGATTTTTTTTTTCTGCCTGTAATCATTTTTTTATTATGTTCAAACAGAGCTTACCAGGGGTTTTGATTTGCAGAGAATCCACATTTATTACTTTCTTTATACAGTTCTGCGCCGACTTACAGCTTCATTTGGGACTGGCCATTTAGCCGTATGTCAAATGGGCCGACTGTTGGTTACAATGTGACAAGGCCATCGCTATTGGGGCTCTGTGGGTCTGCTGGGGGTCATCAGAATGCAAACCTTAACAGCCGGTAAGGGAGTAGCAAAACAGATCTTCAAGTCTGGGTGTCCACCATCACACCACTGGCGGGTCGCAGGTCGCTGTCATTGGTGCATGAGCAGTTATACAGTCTTATGAAAAAGTTTGGGAAGCCCTCTTAATTCTTTGGATTTTTGTTTCTCATTGGCTGACCTTTCAAAGTAGCAACTTCCTTTTAAATATCTGACATGCCTTATGGACACAGTAGTATTTCAGCAGGGACATGAAGTTTATTGGATTAACAGAAAATATGCAATATGCATCATAACAAAATTAGACAGGTGCATAAATGTGGGCACCCCAACAGAGATATGACATCAATACTTAGTTGAGCCTCTCACTTTGTCCTCTAGACGCTGTCCTCCTATAGCCTCTGATGAGTGTCTGGATTCTGGATGGAGGTATTGTTCACCATTCTTCATACAAAATCTCTCCAGTTCAGTTCAATTTGATGGACAGCCTGCTTCAAATCATCCCATAGATTTTCGATGATATTCAAGTCAGGGGACTGTGATGGCCATTCCAGAACATTGTACTTCTCCCTCTGCATGAATGCCTTTGTAGATTTCCAACTGTGTTTTGGGTCATTGTCTTGATGAATATCCAACCCCTGTGTAACTTCAACTTTGTGACTGATGCTTGAACATTATCCTGAAGAATTTGTTGATATTGGGTTGAATTCATCCGACCCTCAACTTTAACAAGGGCCCCAGTCCCTGAACTAGCCACAGAGCCCCACAGCATGATGGAACCTCCACCAAATTTGACAGTAGGTAGCAGGTGTTTTTCTTGGAATGCAGTGTTCTTCTTCCGCCATGCAAAGAGCTTTTTGTTCTGACCAAATAACTCCATTTTTGTCTCATCAGTCCAAAACACTTTGTTCCAAAATGAATCTGGCTTGTCTAAATGAGCATTGGCATACAACAAGCGACTCTGTTTGT
Organism: Erpetoichthys calabaricus; assembly: GCF_900747795.2. NCBI lineage: Eukaryota > Metazoa > Chordata > Cladistia > Polypteriformes > Polypteridae > Erpetoichthys > Erpetoichthys calabaricus. Next base: position 5,710,647 of record NC_041406.2, read on the forward strand.
GGCGTGAGTGCAGAAAGGGCTTCTTTCTCGTCACCCTGCCATACAGATGTGCTGAATTGTAGAACGATGTACAGATACACCATCTGCATCCAGATGTTCTTGCAGGTCTTTGAAGGTGATCTGTGGGTTGTCTGAATCTTGCCCGTATGCCGTTCTTGTATTTTTCTTGGTCTGCCAGACCTGCTGGGTTTAACAGCAACTGTGCCTGTGGCCTTCCATTTCCTGATTCCATTCCTTATAGTAGAAGCTGACAGTTTAAACATCCGAGATGGCTTTTTGTAGCCTTCCCCTAAACCAGGAGACTCAACAATCTTTGTTTTCAGATCTCTGGAGAGTTGTTTTGAGGATCCCATGCTGTTACTCTTCAGAGGAGAGTCAAAGGGAAGGAAGCACAACTTGTAATTGACCACCTTAAATCCCTTTATATCTCATGATTGGACACACCTGTCTATGAAGTTCAAGGCTTAACGACCTCATCTAACCAATCAGCATTGAGCAGTGACAGGCATTCAAATCAGCACAATGACAAGGGGACCCACATTTGTGCACAGCCAGTTTTTCACATTTGATTTAATTTCATACACCTAAATACTGCGTCACTAAAAATCTTTGTTCGGAAAACACCGCAGTACTCCTAGGAAATGAAAGACAGACCACTGTTATCTGTATTGTTGAAAGGAGAGTCAGTTATTATGCAGGCTGAGAGGGGTTCCCAAACTTTTTTATATACTGTATATATATATAGACATTATATATCTTTATTTAAAGAGTTTCTGTAAAAGCCAAATTTCCCAAGGGGAACAAATATCTATCTATCTATCTATCTAATCCTGCCAACTACGCTATCTATCTATCTATCTATTGTCACACATGTGCACATAGGAGGCAGTCAAAGGGCTTAACTGAGGGTAAGATGTCAGCTCTGAGAAAGAAAGAAAGAAAGAAAGAAAGAAAGAAAGAAAGAAAGAAAGAAAGAAAGAAAGAAAGAAAGAAAGAAAGAAAGAAAGAAAGAAAGAAAGAAAGAAAGAAAGAAAGAAATGCTGTGTGCTGTATTCCTGGGATATGCTGTGACTGGTGCTAGTGGGAAACAACTGGGAAACGTTTCCTACGGAATAAAAGCCTTCTGTTTTATGGCACTTGTGTCTATCGTGTCCAGTGTTTGGGTGGCTGGTGCGCCCCCTGGTGGTCCACAGTATTTAATGCACTAGTAAGACCACACCTGGAGTACTGTGTGAAGTTCTGGTCACCACACTAGAAGAGAGCAGCCAGGTGCATCCTGGGATTGAAGGACACGTCCGACTGTGACAGACTCTGAGAATTCAACCAGTTCAGTCTGAGCAGGGGAGACTACATGTGTATTTAAGTCAATCTGGCAGAATTCTTTCAACTTGATGGAGAATCAGGTACTCGAGGACATCAGTGCAAAGACTAAAACCAGGAAGCACTTCCTTATGCAAAAGAGTTGCGGGATTCTGGAACAAACTGGAGTGGTGGCTCTGAGGCTAGGGATCTATGCTGGTATCCAGAAGGTTGCTGGTTCAAATCCCTGTCACTGCCAAAAAGGGTTCTACTCTATTGGGACCTTGAGCAAGACCCTTAACCTATAATTGCTCCAGGGGGTGCTCATTGACCCCAAGGGGTATGTGAAAACTAACAAATTCCTAATACAAGAATTTGTATAAGGAGAAATAAAGAACAAAAAATAAAATACTGAAATGTGGAGTCAAAGCAGACAACCTGGACAACTTTCAAGAAGAATGCGGATGAGATAGTGAGTAGCGCTGAGCTATTAGTTAAACCAACGGGCTTGATGGACTGGACAGCCGCTTGTCTCTCATATTTGCCAGATTTCTTATGCTCTTCCGTATCTGGTTTGTGCGGATCAGCCAAGTCTTTTATTAAAATCTCAAAGACACTTGAAGCTCAGAACAATCTTTTCAAGCAGAAGATGATTACAAAGTGAGCCGCCGCTGAGCACTGGATGCATAAATAACACTGCGGGGAGGAAGGAAGGATGTCAGGCTTAAGGCTCCAGCTTCACACTAAAGGCCATCACAAGGTGTTTTTCGCTCATCGTATTTTTATTCGAGCTCTAAACGTGATTGGCCGTCGTATCTTTTGCCCGCTGTTTCTGACCCTTTAAACCCCACGATTATCTTTGCACTGATTTCTGATGGAGCTCATCTCATGATTCCAAGGCATTGTGTGCAAAAGTTTTCCATGAAAGATTTATGCCACTTACTTCATTAGAAATTCAAGCAGCGATGTTTTGACGGAGCGCTGACCTATTTTTTTTTTTTTTTTCTATTTTCCTTTTCCACTTTTATTTCTTTATTTCTCACTCTGGCTGCCTCAGCCCATTAGGAGAGAAGACAAACTGTGATTCCTATCTGATTCCAGAATTCGCTCTAGCAGGATAGAAAGTTACTGGTAAGCATCTCCTTCATCCCTTGGGCCTTTAAATATGAATTAGTACTTTTAAGGCATTATTTTTGTTTTCTCTGCAAATATTCAGAGAGCAACTGTAGTTTGGTTTAACCCCCCCGCCCCAGTTCAGGCTCTATGAGTGATTTTTAATGAAATGTAATTTGCCTAATTTGTGATGGCCTGCTATCCCATGCCAATTTGGATGCTGCCATGTGCCTAACGCCTATCGAGATATTAACGAGGGTACGCCAATCATCATTCACCCTCTTGTGAGAATTTTATTCGGATTGTGTCACGTGCGTGTACAGCTTCAGGGCTCTGGTCATTGTGATTCCCTGCCGTGCCAGGGGTTGGCGCTGTGTCCTAATCCCTTTTCTCTTCGTCCTTCTGCATACTGGAAGATTGACAGCCATAACACCCAAAGTGGACGGCCAGGAGACCTTACCCAGCCGGGATGCCAGCTTGATGGGAGGACCAGTGTGTTTAGGGCAGTCCCCCTGGGTTTCTGAGGCACCACAGATTCCCACAGTGCATGCTGGGAATTAGAGTTCATTGTAACCCTGTTGGGTTCCATGTGTGCCATTAGGGGGAGCTGCAGAGGCTATTATGTCAGACTTCTGCCACAACTGACATCCAGAACATGCTAATGGGCCACCTGGCATGCTCCCGGGTGTCACTACATTGAGGGCCAGAGTCAGGAAGGAGAGGACGACGCTTGCCAGAGGAGGAGCGGAGGCAACTGAGAGAGAGAGAAATCTGAGAGGAAGGGAAAGAAAGTGCTGTGGGCTGTACTGGGCTACTGAGGGGAACAATTGGGAGACGTTTCCCCATGAAAATGGACGGGTGTTGTGCTGAAACTTGTGCTTGGTGTCCATCTGTGTCGGGTTTGGGTGGCTGGTACTCCCCCTGCAAGGCAACACACCGCTGATGTCACTTCCATCCACCAACCAGAAGATCCATCATCTTGAGACAGATTAATTGGGAACTTGTGTCTGGAAAGACATTTCCGTAATTATCACACTTTTTTTTTTTCTGGTGATTATTTCACTTCAGTTTTATTGGGTCACGAACTCTTTATCGTGGTCTGTCTGTTCTCTTACAACTTGAAGCAACATGGTGGGTCAGTTGCAGCGTACCTGAAATAGTACCATGCTAGCAGCAGATCAAGACCAGACTACGCAGTAGGGTCCTAATCAAAGGTGGGTAGAGTAGCCAAAAATTGTACTCAAGTAAGAGTTGCGTTACTTCAAAATAATATTACTCAAGTAGAATAAAAAGTAGTCATCCAAAAAATGACTCAAGACAAAGAATTATTTGGTGAAAAGTCTACTCAAGTACTGAGTAACTGCTTGATCATAATAAATGATTTATTTTTTTAGAAATGTTGTAGTAAGACAGACAAAAATATAATGTGCAAATTCTGCTATTTCCAAATAATAAAATAAAAAATGAGTAAAAATAAATAACATCTTTACAAAATAAAGATGCACAAATAACACAAAGTTCCAAATCTCAGTTTTTCACCACAAAGCTTTTGAAACCGATACCTACAGTAGGTAACATGTATGTTTGAACAGTGACGAGATAACCTGTACACTCACAGTATCCATCCATCCATCCAGCCATCCATCCATTTTCTAACCCGCTGAATCCGAACACAGGGTCACGGGGATCTGCTGGAGCCAATCCCAGCCAACACAGGGCGCAAGGCAGGAAACAAACCCCGGGCAGGGCGCCAGCCCACTGCAGGGCACACACACACACACACACACACACAGACCAAGCACACACTAGGGACAATTTAGAATCGCCAATGCACCTAACCTGCATGTCTTTGGACTGTGAGAGGAAACCCACGCAGACACGAGGAGACACTGACAGTATCATACTGCATATTCACTTGCCCTACATATAGCACAGCTGATAGAAAATAACATTAGAACAATGCAGCTTCTGCACGTACGACAAGTCTCACGATAGACAGATAGATAGATAGATAGATAGATAGATAGATAGATAGATAGATAGATAGATAGATAGATAGATAGATAGATAGATAGATAGATAGATAGATAGATAGATAGATAGATAGATAGATAGATAGATAGATAGATAGATGATAGATACTTTATTAATCCCAAGGGGAAATTCACATTTACCATCTGTGTCTGTGCATGTTTGGTTATAACGTGCTTGTTCGTCACTCAGTGCAGTGCTGGTTAAGCTTCAGCAGGAGTTGGCTCTCAAGGTTCTTCCAGTGAAGCTGTGACCGTTTAGGAGCCCCGCATGACTAAAAAGTCTCTCACAGGCTGCAGACGCAGGAAGTTTGTGTGTGTTCATGTGACTGCATGGCTGCGTCTGATTGGTGAAACGGAATCATGTGATTATTGTTGCTACGTCTGATTGGTGAAACAGTCATACAGTAGATCCACTGGCAGCTTCTCTCTGGCAAAAATATAGCGTATCTAATGTGTAAATGGAAAAAAAAGTAACGAGTCGAGTGTTGCCCAATGTAGTGGAGTAAGAGTAGCGTTTCTTCTTCACAAATATACTCATGTAAAAGCAAAAAGTATGGCGCAGTAAAACTACTCTTAGAAGTACAATTTTTTTAAAAAGTTACTCAAGTAAATGTAACTTGTTACTACCCACCTCTGATCCTAAGAGGAGGATGATCCTCAGGCCTAAGTTCTGTCTCAGTGAGCAGCGGAACTCAACCAGTCCCAAGGTGAACTGATCCACAACTAGTCCTCTTCTGGCTTCGGTTTGTTCAGGTGCTTGACTAATTACCCGTTAATGCCGGTGTACTGGACATTAATGTCTTAGGTCTCGCTCTAGTAACGACAGAGCGTAGGGAAAAAGTAAATCCTCATGTCAACTTATTTAAAAAAAATATATAATCATTAACCTTTAAACTGCCACATACTTGGGGATTAATGCACCCCTGGACGCCAAATACTTTCTTGCTGCAATTTTTCAAGGAAATGTCACAATTCATCAAGAAAAAGTGAAATTTTAATGAATCACATATTTTTTTCATGCAAGGAGCATCACAATTACCGCAACACTGATGATTTTACACACTGCCAATGAACTGTAAAAACTGTAAATAAAACTACTGCAATAATCTCTTATTATATGTACAAGGTGCAACTGACGCCATTGATGAAATTCAGTAAATCACTGACTGTGCCAACTGCTCTTGAATTGGCTGCACACTGAGGCCAACGCTAGTCTAGTGCAGCAGCTGAATCTCAGGGACAGTGATGCTGATTGGGTATGGGCCGGCAGTGGTCATGAGCGGGCTGCTCAACGAATGTACGGCACGGACTGATCAGCTCCAGCATGCTGGTAAATTGCACTGGAAACCGACTTTAGCCGGTTGAGGCATTCAATGAATGTACATTGCTGAATAAACTCAGCTCCAGCATGCTGGCAAATTGCATTGAGAACCGACTGTAGCCAGTTCTGGCGGTTTAAGGGTTAAACTACATCGGATCACAATGAGTGTTGCTGACATTACTGTAAACATCATTCATTTCAGGCATACAAAAAGACTCTAAAATCTCTCAAAGGAGAGTAATGACGACACGAGGTACACGAGGTACTCGTTAGGAGAATTGTATCTGAAGCTTAAATGTCTCTCGGTTACTCATTTCCCAATACCGCAGATAATACAAAAGAGTTGATACGTGTCATTTATTATGCACCCGGCTCGTCCTAATTAACAAATTAATCCAACAGTCACCAACGCGTCTCTCTCTCTCTGATCCTTAACTGGTGATGGGACGGGGTTTCCTCCGGAGCCCATTCACTGCTGTAGGTGCTGCTGGATTACAGATTATACATTGTTGCGGTGTACAAAATTTGTAAATATTTGTCTATATTTACCAAAATTTTTTGCTCAAGACAAAACAATGGATGAACTTAAATACAGGACACGTGCATTGGCAGTTTTCGTGAATTGTACCAGAATCAATCACATTACCATTTTTTTGATCTGAGTAGGAATTCAGGAGACGCCTCAAGCTGTATTGACGATTTTAGATAGATAGATAGATAGAGATAGATAGATACTTTATTAATCCCAATGGGAAATTCACATTCTTCAGCAGCAGCATACTGATACAATAAATAATATTAAATTAAAGAATGATAATAATGCAGGTGAAAAACAGACAATAACTTTGTATAATGTTAAATGTTAACGTTTACCCCCCCGGGTGGAATTAAAGAGTCGCATAGTTTGGGGGACGAACGATCTCCTCAATCTGTCTGTGGAGCAGGACGGTGACAGCAGTCTGTCGCTGAAGCTGCTCTTCTGTCTGGAGATGATCCTGTTCAGTGGATGCAGTGGATTCTCCATAATTGATAGGAGCCTGCTGAGCGCCCTTCGCTCTGCCACAGATGTTAAACTGTCCAGCTCCATGCCAACAATAGAGCTTGCCTTTCTCACCAGTTTGTCCAGGCGTGAGGCGTCTTTCCTCTTAATGCTGCCTCCCCAGCACACCACTACGTAGAAGAGGGCACTCGCCACAACTGTCTGATAGAACATCTGCAGCATCTTATTGCAGATGTTGAAGGACGCCAGCCTTCTAAGGAAGTATAGCCGGCTCTGTCCTTTCTTACACAGAGCATCAGTATTGGCAGTCCAGTCTAATTTATCATCCAGCTGCACTCCCAGGTATTTATAGGTCTGCACCATCTGCACACAGTCACCTTTGATGATCACTGGGTCTATGAGGGGTCTAGGCCTCCTAAAATCCACCACCAGCTCCTTGCTTTTGCTGGTGTTCAGGTGTAGGTGGTTTGAGTCGCACCATTTAACAAAGTCATTGATTAGGTCCCTATACTCCTCCTCCAGCCCATTCCTGATGCAGCCCACGATAGCAGTGTCATCAGCGAACTTTTGCACGTGGCAGGACTCCGAGTTGTATTGGAAGTCCGATGTATATAGGCTGAACAGGACCGGAGAAAGTACAGTCCCCTGTGGGGACACAATGTCAGACGTGCAGTTCCCAAGACGCACATACTGAGGTCTGTCTTTAAGATAGTCCACGATCCATGCCACCAGGTATGAATCTAATCCCATCTCTGTCAGCTTGTCCCTAAGGAGCACCTTTATAACCTGTGAAGAGAGGGGTTCCAGGAATAAAGAGATTTACAGCTTGGGAAAGGAAGACATGTGATGCTTCAAGCTGTATCTGATTACTTTACAACTTGCTAACAGGAGGAGATGCCTTGGGACTAGAACCGGCCAAACCAGTTCACAGCTTGAGACAGGCGATTGGTAAAACATCAAAAACTGTGTTGCTTGGGAAAACGGACGTTAAAGAGTCTGAGCAAATTCAGCCATCATATTGACAGCCAGCCAGTCGGAATATCTAACAATCACGCGGGCGAAACCCACATATAAACCTCTACACGTGGAAGTGTGTGTGTCTGTCTGTCTGTCTGTCTGGCTGGCTCCGAAGTGAAAGGTGGAGTCGGGGGTAAAGGTTCCACCTCCGAGGAAACAGAAACTAATACACAAAGCGAGGCGAGCACGTCGGTGAAACGAAACCTCCGACAAAAGAGTCACTCGCTTAGCCGCTAATACAGAAGTGATGCGAGCACATCAGCAAAACGAAACCTTCTAGGAGAGAGATGCCCAGAGTAGTTCCTTTCAATTAACTGACATTGATACATTTCAATTTTTTTTCTGACGATTTCAATAGTTTCTAGGACTCCAGGCTTTGTACAGCATACACAGCTAGTTTTATGATAAATATGCCTTGTCTGAAGAGCGACCTCAGAAGAGGGAGCCAGCAACGTGCTGCCGTTTCCATTGGATTGTCGGCAAAGCATCTCATGAACAGCTTCAAGTGCTCGATCACAAGCCGCCTGGGACATTCATTCTTGACATCTTTGGCTTTTCATAAGCCTTTTCTAAAGACTATATATGTTGTCACGCATACGTGCATAGGGAGCCGTGTAAAGACCCGACGAGCAACGTAACCTATCGTGCCAGGGGACCGAGGCGGGGTACTAACCTTTCTTTCTTTTATTCCCACAGAAAGACATAAACAACGCCACCGTAACATTGCCCGGATTCCCTAAACCACACACTACCACTTCCGCATTCCATCCCTTCCTGGCCCCATCTTGATGATGTCATGGCTTCCATACAGCACCTCGGTTCCTTCCCAGCATTCCTTTCATCAGCTTCCCGTCCCACCTCATAAATGGTCCCTCCATCACATGCAAAATGTTGGCTGTAATGATAGGAAGTCATATCAATGACCGTGTTTTTTTTATTTGCAAATCTGTACAGTATACGGGGCCGGAAATCCCAAATCTTTATGAGTTTCTGTGTCCTTATTACAATGTCCAGACTTTGCTATCCACATGTTCTTTTCTGCTTTTCTCTACTGGTATTATTATTCACCAGTAACGGCAGACTGCACAATAATGTGCAGTGAATACACTTGACTTATAGTTTTCATCCTCTTTCTCTGTACATTTAGCATTCATTTCCTCAGAGGTTGATGCACTTGCTGTTTCATCAGCAGCTTGTTTCTTCCGCTCTAGCAGCCTGCTTCTTCTCTTCGTTTGTCGACATCTTTTCGCATTAAAACTAATCAGTCCATCAGTTTTTGTGTTGCAATTACTTAGTATGTTTCTCTTTAATTGTTTCACTTAAGCTGGCACTTAAGTGTTCAATCTGCCTCAAGAATGATTTAAGATATGAAAAAGTAGAGGAAGTGATGGTGAAGATGGTAGGGATGAGAACGGCGCCCATAAGCATGTGCCACACAGCCGCCTTGCTACCCACTGCCGAGAATTAATTCTACAATAAAGTAAAATAAAAATAAAAAGAGGAATAAAAATCATCACCCGAAAAGCGGACAGTAGAGGTCATGTAGTATATGTGTACCAAATCTCAGGTCAATAGGTGAAACAGTTTGCAAGCTACAGGTGATTTAAAATCCTGGACAGACAAATGGACAGCAGCATATTATTTAAGAAGATGTAATGAATACAATGCTGCTTTTAACTTTATATACATACGTTGTCTTTATATTTAGAGTGACTGATGTAATAAGGTATATACTACAGAGCACCCGGAGCAGTCGGAAGTTTGCCATATGTTCTGATCTGCAAGGTTTATTAAAGCTGAGGGTGTGAGCTCCACCCAATAGTAGAGAACAGGATGGACAGTAAGGTATTGTGGGTTGATAAATGGGTGATAGCCAAGGACATTGAGCCTTTGTATGTTTAAATATACAGTCGACCCTTGATATACAACCGGCCTGACATGCAAACAACTTGGTTTATGACCAAAATGTTTGCTTTGAATTAACGACCAACGCCTTGCATTGCAACCCGAATGCGGTCACGTGTATCCGCTTGTGTGATTGTAAACAAACAGCCGAGAGCATTTGTAAGCGTCAGTCGGAGCTCAGATACGTGTGTTTCTGGACGTAATTTCGGTCAGTGCAGTGATTTATATAATTTATTTCGATAATTGCTAAGGAAGGAAGAGAAGGTAACGAAGGTAAAGAAAGCGATCACAATCGAAACGAAGAAGGAAATTGTGGGGAAATATAAGAGTGGCGTTCATGTGACCGATCTTGCTAATATATACAGCATGTCGAAATCCACCATCTCGACAATTTTACAAAGAAAAGATTTGTATAAGGAAGCTCCTTCCAAACAATAACCACCTTCATTTTCATTCTCCTCTTCCTCCCTTCCTGCAACCCAAAGATGTCAAATTAAATGGTGAGTACAGTATGAAATTGTTGTTTCTGGTAGGCTAGGCACTTTTTATAACTTTTTGGTTAGTACATTAGAAAAATTATTTGTATTTTTGGTAAATTATGCACATTATACAACCCTTTTTTATTATGAAAAGGTTAAGTAAGTGTTGATGTGGGAGGTTCACAACGCATTATGGGTATTTCCATTATTTCTTATGGGAAAAATAGTCTTGACTTACAACCAACTTGAGTTACAACCAGCCCTCGCGAACGAATTGAGTTCGTAAGTCAAGGGTCCACTGTACATTCCTTGGAGCCAAGGTAATATTTAGGTCTGAGATATATTTAAAACATCGTATGTTATTCGCACCGGTAATAAGTAAGTCTCTTGAAGTGCTGTGAGAGTGACAAGTTGTGTTATTCATAAGGCCCTTGTGTGGTTTGAAGTGCTAGAGATTAACTTGCTGTGTATGCATCATTCATAGGGTACTGTTGTAGTTAGGGTCTGTGTGTCTGCATATGTCTCTGTGTGTGTGTTAATCTTAAGGTTCTGACCATAAACCAACCTGGTAACGAACCTGATGAGAACGCTTATCCTTGAAGAAAATAGGTAAAGGGTAAGTAGAGGGAAATATCATGATAGCACATACATGCCATGCTGTTCGGTCCATGCCTATGACTTTGGCTTCATTGAGGCTGAGTAGCTGGTTTCTCAGATCCTTCTCGATTTGTTTGGACCACGTCTTTTTAGGCACCGCTCTTTGAATATACCAATCCTCAGTGCGTTTCCATCAGAGTTGCTTCCATGGTATCTGGCAGGTGCTCATTCTGCAGACGTGGCAGAACCATCTCAGCCTTTCCAGTTGTATTGTCTCTTCAACTGTTGGTTGGTTGGTGGTTGCAGTTTGTCCATATGATTTCACTTCGAATATGATCACAGAAGGAGATGCCCAGGATCTGCCGTGGGCATCCCGTTTGGAAGGCTTCCAGCTTGATAAGGTCTTGTTTGAGCAGGGTCCATGTTTTGGATCCATAGAGGAGAATCGGCAGGATTAGTGTTTTTGTAAGAGGTGGATTTTAGTCCTGAGGGCTTCTCCCGTAGAAACCACTTGAGTGAGGTGAACACCGTTGTTGCCTTGCTGATCTGGCTGTGGACTTTGGTGACAGATGCCATTTTCTTCTCTTGGATCTGTGACCCCCAAATACTTTAATGTTTGTACTTGTTTAATTTGGATCCCATTGAGTTGAACATTGGCCTGTGATCCATCTGTTGTCAGAGCTTTGGTCTTATATGCATACGACTGGGCGGTATGGGCGATGTCGCAGAGGATATCGGTGGCCTCAATGTCGGTGCCTGTCCATGGCAAAGTTAACCAATGCGTGTAGATCACCTACTCACATGGAAGGACAATATATTTGTAAAGAATGTGCAAACTTCACAGGAGAGCACAAGCCTCTATATATACATGAGGGAAATTAAAAAGTAATCGCAATTTGAAACTTACACAGTAATGCAATGCAACACATTTGATGAGGTTTATGGGTAGCTTGAACAACCACAGTGCAGCACTCTACCATTAGTCTAGTCCAGGGGTAGGCAACGTCGGTCCTGGTGAGCCACAGTGGCTACAGGTTTTCATTCCAACCCAATTGCTTAATTAGAAACCAATCATTGCCAATCTTAGACCTTATTTAATTTTATGGCTTGTTAGTCTGTGCAATGTAAGGCTCTTATATCGTAGATTTTTTTCCTTTCCAAAGATATCATCCAAATGATATGAAGCCTAAAACAGATCATTTTCAGTCTGTCACATTTTTCTATTAAGTGTTTTATTAAATCAAACCGTGCATGATGAACACACACAGATGTAATTGGAAAAAAGCTAGCTGGAGAACTGCTGGCTGCTTTGTCTTTTACATCTTATTGCTAATAAGGAGCAATTAAAACACTGAATGCAGCAGTTTAAGATTGAAATAAGCAATTAAGGTTGGAGAACCTTAACAAGCGAGACCACTAAAATGAAGCATCAAAATGTCACTTAAGAAATATGTGCTTCATCAGCAATAATTGAGTTCTCATTAAGGAACTGGGTTGGAACAAAAACCTGCACATACTGCGGCTCACCAGGACCGACGTTGCCTACCCCTGGTCTAGTCAAAGCCAAGCTCAAATGAACATCGACGCTCCGCTGTAAAATTGAACACCGCGCCACAGTGAGATCTCTTTGGGCAGAGAAACAATGCACAAATCAAAGGAGATTGTACACTTCTTCTCAGGTAATGATTGAGATCACAAATCAAAGAAGAGAGAATTGTGTTGCTCATTTGTGAGGAATGATTCAGTTATAAAGAATCAAAGGAACCAGAATTGTGCACTCTGTTCTCACGCAATCACTCCGAAATTTTAATTCACTTTCTTGGGTATGGATTCGGTACAAGAACCAAAGGAATAAGACTCGTGTGACTCGTTCACAGGTAATGATTCCGTTTATGAATCAAATGAATGAGAATATTGCAGCTCATTCCCAGGCAATGTTTCTGTTCACAAATCAAAGGAACGAGAATCATGTTACTCGTTGATGGATAAAGATTTAGCTAAATAATCAAATGAATGAGAATTGGTTGCTTCGTTATTGGATAATGACTCCGTTCCCAAATCAAATGAACAATAATCGAGCACTTCACTCTCAGGTAATAAATTCAGTTCACAAATGAGAGGAACAGAAATTTTAAACCCCTTTCTCAGATATGGATTCAGTTAATGATGTAAGAGCCATTTCCTAGTTACATAAGATTCATAAATGTTTTACTAGATGACAACGCATAATCTATGGGAGGTTCCTATAACCCCGACTAGTAGAATTGAATTCGTATATTGCAATCATTTCTAACAGCTCTGGCTAAACTCTGAGCTCAAGCGCGTGCAGAAGGAACTCCGAGTCCAGCTCAGGGCGGCGAAGGAGCAGTACAGGAGAAAGCTGGAGCAGAAGTTGCAGAATAACAGCATGAAGGAAGTGTGGGATGGGATGAAGATCATCACTGGCTGCAGCTCGAAACGGGGTGCCACCATCGAGAGAGATGTGGAGAGAGCAAACCAGATGAACAACTTTTTTAACAGGTTTGACCACCCTAACCCACTCTCACCTCAGGGTATTGCACCCTCCACCCATCCTTCTACTGATACCAGCATAGGAGAGAGTTTACCCCCACCCACAATTACAGGTAAGCAGAGAGCTGAGGAGACTTTGTGCCAGCAAAGCAGCGGGTCCAGACTGCTGAAGGCCTGTGTGCTGGAGCTGGGGAGTCCTCTACAGCGCATCTTCAACCTGAGCCTGGAACAGGGGAGAGCCCCGAGGCTTTGGAAAACATCTTGTATCACCCCAGTCACAAAGGTATCACATCCTAGTGAGCTGAATGACTTCCGGCCTGTCTCTCTGACGTCGCATGTGAAGACGACCATGGAGCGGCTGCTGCTTCACCACCTGAGGCCACAGGTCCACCATGCCCTTGACCCTCTGCAGTTCGCATACCAGGAGAAGGTGGGAGCGGAGGATGCCATCATCTACATGCTACACCGATCCCTCTCCCACTTGGACAGAGGCAGTGGTGCAGTAAGAATTATGTTTCTAGACTTCTCTAGTGGCTTCAGCACCATCCAACCTCTGCTCCTCAGGGACAAGCTGACAGAGATGGGAGTAGATTCATACCTGGTGGCATGGATCGTGGACTATCTTAAAGACAGATCTCAGTATGTGCATCTTGGGAACTGCAAGTCTGACATTGTGGTCAGCAGCACAGGAGCGCCGCAGGGGACTGTACTTTCTCCAGTCCTGTTCAGCCTATATAGATCGGACTTCCAACACAATCTCGGAGTCCTGCCACGTGCAAAAGTTCACTGACGACACTGCTATCGTGGGCTGCATCAGGAGTGGGCAGGAGGAGGAGTATAGGAACCTAATCAAGGACTTTGTTAAATGGTGCGACTCAAACCACCTACACCTGAACACCAGCAAAACCAAGGAGCTGGTGGTAGATTTAAGGAGGACCAGACCCCTCATGGACCCCGTGATCATCAGAGGTGACTGTGTGCAGAGGGTACAGACCTATAAATACCTGGGAGTGCAGCTGGATGATAAATTTGACTGGACTGTCAATAGTGATGCTCTGTGCAAGAGAGGACAGAGCCGACTATACTTCCTTAGAAGGCTGGCATCCTTCAACATCTGCAATAAGATGCTGCAGATGTTCTATCAGACAGTTGTGGCGAGCACCCTCTTCTACGCAGTGGTGTGCTGGGAAGGCAGCATTAAGAAGAAAGACGCCTCACGCCTGGACAAACTGGTGAGGAAGGCAGGCTCTATTGTAGGCACAGAGCTGGACAGTTTGACATCTGTGGCAGAGCGACGGGCGCTGAGCAGACTCCTGTCAATCATGGAGAATCCACTGAATCCACTGAACAGGATCATCTCCAGACAGAGGAGCAGCTTCAGAGACAGACTGCTGTCACCGTCCTGCTCCACTGACAGACTGAGAAGATCGTTCCTCCGCCACACTATGCGACTCTTCAGTTCCACCAGGGGGGTAAACGTTAACATTACACAAAGTTATTGTCTGTCTGTATACCTGCATTGTTATCACTCTTTACTTTAATATTGTTATTATCAGTATGCTGCTGCTGGAGTATGGGAATATCCCCTTGGGATTAATAAAGTATCTATCTATCTATCTATCTATCTATCTATCTATCTATCTATCTATCTATCTATCTATCTATCTATCTATCTATCTATCTATCTATCTATCTATCTATCTATCTATCTATCTATCTATCTATCTATCTAAACATTATTCTCAGTTAGTGACCAGCCTTGCCATGTGTAAGGTGTAGAGGGCACATGGTTTTAAACCGTGCCTAAGTAGCTTTTGTGTGTGATATGTAACATGTAAGACAAAAGCACTTAATTTAAGTGCTGCGCTGTATGCTTAAAGCGTACAGAAGAAGTTAAGAATCTTTAAGTATAGAAGAAGAAGTAAAGAACTTTTAAGTACAGAAATAACTAAAGTTTCTCAAGAAAAGCTAAGTTTAGAGAAGATACATTTTTCCTTTTTTTGCCTTTTATTCTACGTGTGTAACGACTTTTTTCTTTATTCTTGTGTGGATTATTTGCTTTTTAATTTTCACTAAATATTTTAAAAACAAACTTTTGGACTGAGAGATTTCTTTTGGCACGCGTTTTACCCATGCTTGAACTCGCCTTATACTTCTGCGGCTACAAATGAAGTAAAGGAATGAGAATGATGTGACTCATTCATGGGTAATAATTCACTTTAATGAATCAAATGAATGAGAATTATGCATTTCATTCTTAGGTAATGAGCCAGTTCACAAATCAAAGGAATGAGAATCATTTTACTTGTTTGAGTGTAATAATTCACTTTACAAATCAAAGCAACAGAAATTTTTAACCCCTTTCTCAGGAATGGATTCATTAGAGGTTGGCACAGTGGTGTAGTGGGTAGCGCTTCTGCCTCGCAGTTAGGAGACCCGGGTTTGCTTCCCAGGTCCTCCCTGCGTGGAGTTTGTAGTTCTCCCCGTGTCTGCGTGGGTTTCCTCCCACAGTCCAAAGACATGCAGGTTAGGTGGATTGGCGATCCTAAATTGTCCCTGGTGTGTGCTTGGTGTGTGTGTGTGTCCTGTGGTTTGCTGGCACCCTGCCCAGGGTTTGTTTCCTGCCTTGAGCCCTGTGTTGGCTGGGATTGGCTCCAGCAGACCCCCGTGACCCTGTGTTCATATTCAGCGGGTTGGAAAATGGATGGATGGATGGATTCAGTACAAGAACCAAAGGAACAAGTCGTGTGACTCACTTGTGGGTAATAATTCACTTTATGAATCAAATAAATGAGAATTATGAATCTCATTCCCAGGTAATGAGTCAGCTCACAGATCAAAGAAATGAAAATCATTTCATTTGAGGGTAAAGATTTAGTGAAAAAATCAGCTGAATAAGAATTGTGTGACTTGTTCTTTGGTAATGATTCACTTCACAAAGGAATGAGAATCATTTTATTTGTTTGAGGTTAATAATTCAGTTTACAAATCAAAGGAACAGAACTTTTTAAACCTTTTCTCAGGTATTGATTTGGTACAAGAACCAACGGAACACGTCGTGTGACTCATTCGGGGGTAATAATTCACTTTATGAATCAAATAAATGAGAATTATGCATCTCATTCCCAGGTAATGAGTCAGCTCACAGATCAAAGAAATGAAAATCATTTCATTTGCGGGTAAAGATTTAGTGAAAAAATCAGCTGAACAAGAATTGTGACTTGTTCTTTAGTAATGATTCGATTCCTAAATCAAGCATATAATAATCAGGCAACTCATTCTCAGGTAATAATTCAGTTCACAAATCAAAGGAAAATAAATTTTAAACCCCTTTCTCAGGAATGGATTCGGTACAAGAACCAAAGGAACGAGACTTGAGTAACTCATTTGTGCTTAATTCATTTTATGAATCAAAGGATCGAGAATTTTGCATCTCATTCTCAGGTAATGATTCAGTTCACAAAGCAAAGGAATGCAAGTCATTTTATTTGTTTTCAGGTAAAGGAAATGAAATTTTGAACCCCTTTCTCGGGTGTGCATTCAATTAAAGAACAAAAAGAATGAGAATTGTGTGACTTGTTCTCAGGTAATGATTCACTTCACAAAGGAATGAGAATCATTTTATTTTTTTGCAGTTAATAATTCAGTTTACAAATCAAAGGAACAGAACTTTTTAAACCTTTTCTCGAGTATGGATTTGGTACAAGAACCAAAGGAACACGTACTGTGACTCATTCGTGGGTAACAATTCACTTTATGAATCAAATAAATGAGAATTATGCATCTCATTTCCAGGTAGTGAGTCAGTTCACAGATCAAAGGAATGAAATTCGTTTTGTTTGCGGGTAAATATTTAGTTAAAAAATCAAGTAAACAAGAATTGTGTGCCTCGTTCTTCGGTAATGATTCAATTCCCAAATCAAATGTTCAATTATCATTCAAGTCATTCTCAGGTAATAATTCAGTTCACAAAATAAAAGGAACAGAAATTTTAAACCTCTTTCTCAGGTATGGCTTTGGTACAAGAACCAAAGGAACGAGACTCGTGTGACTCATTTGTGCTTAATAATTCACTTCATGAATCAAATGAACAAGAATTCTGCATCTCATTCCCAGGTAATGAATCAGTTCACAAATCAAAGGAACAAAAATCATTTTCCTTGTCTGAAGGTAAAAGAACAGAAATTTTGAACCCTTTTCTCGGGTATGGATTCCATTAAAGAACAAAAGAAACGAGAATTATGCGACTCGTTCTCAGGTAATGATTCACTTCACAAATCAAATGAACCAGAATTGTGCACTTTGTCCTCGGGTAGTAATTCAGTTCACAAATCATTTGAATGAGAATTAGTGCACCATCTTCTCAGGTGATGATTCAGTTCAAGAATCAAAGGAAAGAGAATTGTGTTAGTCATTCGCCGGTAAAGATTTAGTTAATCAGTGAAATGAGCGAGAATTGTGTGCCTCATTCTTGGGTAATGATTTAGTTCATAATTTATATGAACAGAAATTTTAAACCGCTTTGTCACATATGGATTCAGTTAAAGAAATAAAGGAACGAGAATTGTGTGACTCATTCACGGGTAATGATTGACTTTATGAATCAAAAGAATTCTACATCTCATTTCTAGGTAATGAGTCAGATCACAAATCAAAGGAACAAAAATCATTTTACTTGTTTGCAGGTAAAGGAACAGAAATTTTTTAACCTTTTCTTGGGTATGGATTCAATTAAAGAACAAAAGGAATGAGAATTGTGTGACTCGTTCTCAGGTAATGATTCACTTCACAAATCAAATGAACCAGAATTGTGCACTTTGTCCTCGGGTAGTAATTCAGTTCACAAATCATTTGAATGAGAATTAGTGCACCATCTTCTCAGGTGATGATTCAGTTCAAGAATCAAAGGAAAGAGAATTGTGTTAGTCATTCGCCGGTAAAGATTTAGTTAAACAGTGAAATGAGCGAGAATTGTGTGCCTCATTCTTGGGTAATGATTTAGTTCATAATTTATATGAACAGAAATTTTAAACCGCTTTGTCACATATGGATTCAGTTAAAGAAATAAAGGAACGAGAATTGTGTGACTCATTCACGGGTAATGATTGACTTTATGAATCAAAAGAATTCTACATCTCATTTCTAGGTAATGAGTCAGATCACAAATCAAAGGAACAAAAATCATTTTACTTGTTTGCAGGTAAAGGAACAGAAATTTTTTAACCTTTTCTTGGGTATGGATTCAATTAAAGAACAAAAGGAATGAGAATTGTGTGACTCATTCTCAGGTAATGATTCACTTCACAAAGGAATGAGAATCATTTTACTTGTTTCCAGTTAATAATTCCGTTTACAAATCAAAGGAAAAGAACTTTTTAACCCCTTTATTGGGTATGGATTTGGTACAAGAACCAAAGGAGAATTCTGCATCTCATTCCAAGGAAATGTTTCAGTTCAAAAATTAATGGAACAAGAATTGTGTTAGTTGTTTGCAGGTAAGGATTCGGTTAAAGAATCAAACGAATGAGAACTGTGTGCGCCTCGTTCTTGGGTAATGATTCGGTTCACAAATTAAATGATCAGTTATTGTAAACCCCTTTTTCAGATATGGAAACAGTTAAAGAACCAAAGGAACGAGAATCATGTCACCCGTTTTCAGGTAATGATTCAATTAAAGAACCAAAGGAATGAGAATTGTGTGTCTCATTTTTGGATAATGATTCATTTCGATCATTGAATGAATGATAATCACGTAATTCATTTGCTGGTAGTAATTCAGGTCAATTTCGAAATAATTTGTAATTGATTCATGCCAGTGCAATCGAGGAGCCAAATAAATTCGTTAAAGTAAGTAATTGCTAGACAATTGTTAAACAATTTCAGTAACAAATTGTATAAAACAAACAAGGAATACATTCTAATAATAAGGTGTTGTTATTGTATACAGTTGTAGGATGGATGAAAAAGTCATCAGTGACAGAGTTTTAATTTGCCAGTAATGATTCGGTTTGATCTCCAAAGAGTCTTAAGTGAAGTGATGGAGAATCATAAATCAGATGGGTGGTGCCTGCACATGCGCTTTAAATATCGACCTACAAAACAAAAGATGCCAATAACGTGACACGGGTACAATGGCACTCATGTTGAGCTCCACTGCATCAATTTATTTGTGTTCATTAATCAGTTTACATGACTCACTGAAAAGAGTTATTCACAGAGAAAGAATCTCATGCTAAACTCCATCGGAACATCTAGGAATAAAGAAATGTATAGGATACTAAACATATACTCATGACCTGGAGTGACGATCTTAAACGTCTAGCCACATAATCATCCTGGAGCAAATCAGACATGGGAGCTAATAAAGAACACTGCAGGGTCTGCGGAGATGGTGCAAAATGCAAAGTCACCCAAACACCCTTAAAGACACATCTACCAGCCAGTGTCACCCTCTCGAATAATGATCTAGTTTTATTTGCCAAGTTGAAAAACAATAGTAATGGAATGACTGCAGTAATAAATCACCACTGCTTATTCACAAAGATAGGAAAACAGCACCAAAGCCATTTATTGATGTGAGTGAGAGCGTTGCTTATTTTTAGATCGGGTGAACAGAAAGTTAAACGTTCTGCAGCACTGGGGTTTGAACCATTGCCCCGGAGGTGACAAGTGGCCCTCCCACAACATTAATCTACACTGTCTGTCACATCTTAATGTATGACACTCCCTGCACTTTTTTGTCATCGTGCATCTTGTTCATGTGTGTGACTCCTCAGGTTCACATTGCGCCTTTCTCTCTGAAGCAGCAATTTATCACAAATGTGGAATTGATTTTTTGTGTTTGTCTGTTAAAACACACGACACATACACACCTTCAAAACAAGTCAATACCACCACCCAAATGAAGAGCTCCTTCAACTCAAACACTCGTCTGTTTCAGCCAATTTACTAAGGGTTATGATTGGCACCCACACATCAGCACTTAAAGTACACAATGTCACCAAATACAATTCAGGATCTGAGCGAGACAAGTGACTTGGGCATCAGTCAGCAAGAAATGAGCCACCTGGAAAGTCAGCCATTGAATTGGCTCATGAAGAGCATGGAAGCTGAGCACAGACAGAGAGCAGCAACTGCAAAGGCGTGTCAATGCTGCTTAAGTCCACCGGCATGGGTGTGACTTGGGAAGAACCCTGTGCTGGAGCTCTTGAGGGTGAAAAAGTTAAAGGGTCTCGCTTCTGACAGGGAATACAAAGCCAGGAGGACCCGACAGCAGCAATGTCAGGGGGACCTGCCTCCTGTGGCTTCACCCATAAAGAACAGAAAATGACAGCACATTCAAAATCAAGGAACACAAAAAATGAGAAAATGAAAACAAGTAGCATAGATAGATAGATAGATAGATAGATAGATAGATAGATAGATAGATAGATAGATAGATAGATAGATAGATAGATAGATAGATAGATAGATAGATAGATAGATAGATAGATAGATAGATAGATAGATAGATAGATATGAAAGGCACTATATAAATGATAGATAGATATGAAAGGCACTATATTAATGATAGATAGATTGATGTGAAAGGCACTATATTAATGATAGATAGATAGATAGATAGATAGATAGATAGATAGATAGATAGATAGATAGATAGATAGATAGATAGATAGATAGATAGATAGATAGATAGATAGATGTGAAAGGCACTATATTAATGATAGATAGATAGATAGATAGATAGATAGATAGATAGATAGATAGATAGATAGATAGATAGATAGATAGATAGATAGATAGATAGATAGATAGATATGAAAGGCACTATATTAATGATAGATAGATAGATAGATAGATAGATAGATAGATAGATAGATAGATAGATAGATAGATAGATAGATAGATAGATAGATAGATAGATAGAGATGCGAAAGGCACTATATAAATGATAGATAGATAGATAGATAGATAGATAGATAGATAGATAGATAGATAGATAGATAGATAGATAGATAGATATGAAAGACACTATATTAATGATAGATAGATAGATAGATAGATAGATAGATAGATAGATAGATAGATAGATAGATAGATAGATAGATAGATGTGAAAGGCACTATATAAATGATAGATAGATATGAAAGGCACTATATTAATGATAGATAGATAGATAGATGTGAAAGGCACTATATAAATGATAGATAGATAGATAGATAGATGTGAAAGGCACTATATAAATGATAGATAGATATGAAAGGCACTATATTAATGATAGATAGATAGATAGATGTGAAAGGCACTATATAAATGATAGATAGATAGATAGATAGATAGATAGATAGATAGATAGATAGATAGATAGATAGATATGAAAGGCACTATATAAATGATAGATAGATATGAAAGGCACTATATTAATGATAGATAGATTGATGTGAAAGGCACTATATTAATAATAGATAGATAGATAGATAGATAGATAGATGTGAAAGGCACTATATAAATGATAGATAGATATGAAAGGCACTATATTAATGATAGATAGATAGATAGATGTGAAAGGCACTATATAAATGATAGATAGATAGATAGATAGATAGATAGATAGATAGATAGATAGATAGATAGATGTGAAAGGCACTATATAAATGATAGATAGATATGAAAGGCACTATATTAATGATAGATAGATAGATAGATGTGAAAGGCACTATATAAATGATAGATAGATAGATAGATGTGAAAGGCACTATATAAATGATAGATAAATATTAAAGGCACTATATTAATGATAGATAGATAGATAGATAGATAGATAGATAGATAGATAGATAGATAGATAGATAGATAGATAGATAGATATGAAAGGCACTATATTAATGATAGATAGATAGATAGATAGATGCGAAAGGCACTATATAAATGATAGATAGATAGATAGATAGATAGATAGATAGATAGATAGATAGATAGATAGATAGATAGATAGATAGATAGATAGATAGATATGAAAGACACTATATTAATGATAGATAGATAGATAGATAGATAGATAGATAGATAGATAGATAGATAGATAGATAGATAGATAGATGTGAAAGGCACTATATAAATGATAGATAGATATGAAAGGCACTATATTAATGATAGATAGATAGATAGATGTGAAAGGCACTATATAAATGATAGATAGATAGATAGATAGATAGATAGATAGATAGATAGATAGATAGATAGATAGATAGATAGATGTGAAAGGCACTATATAAATGATAGATAGATATGAAAGGCACTATATTAATGATAGATAGATAGATAGATGTGAAAGGCACTATATAAATGATAGATAGATAGATGTGAAAGGCACTATATAAATGATAGATAAATATTAAAGGCACTATATTAATGATAGATAGATAGATAGATAGATAGATAGATAGATAGATAGATAGATAGATAGATAGATAGATAGATAGATAGATATGAAAGGCACTATATAAATGATAGATAGATATGAAAGGCACTATATTAATGATAGATAGATTGATGTGAAAGGCACTATATTAATGATAGATAGATAGATAGATAGATAGATAGATAGATAGATAGATAGATAGATAGATAGATAGATAGATAGATAGATGTGAAAGGCACTATATTAATGATAGATAGATAGATAGATAGATAGATAGATAGATAGATAGATAGATAGATAGATAGATAGATAGATAGATAGATATGAAAGGCACTATATTAATGATAGATAGATAGATAGATGCGAAAGGCACTATATAAATGATAGATAGATAGATAGATAGATAGATAGATAGATAGATAGATAGATAGATAGATAAGACACTATATTAATGATAGATAGATAGATAGATGTGAAAGGCACTATATAAATGATAGATAGATATGAAAGGCACTATATTAATGATAGATAGATAGATAGATAGATAGATAGATAGATAGATAGATAGATAGATAGATAGATAGATAGATAGATGTGAAAGGCACTATATAAATGATAGATAGATAGATAGATGTGAAAGGCCCTATATAAATGATAGATAAATATTAAAGGCACTATATTAATGATAGATAGATAGATAGATAGATAGATAGATAGATAGATAGATAGATAGATAGATAGATAGATAGATAGATAGATAGATAGATAGATAGATAGATAGATAGATAGATAGATAGATAGATATGGGAGGGCCAATGCCTATCCCATCAGCATCTCATGAGGGGTAAGAAGCAGATCTGGATGGTGCCCCAGTCCACCCCATGGCACACTCCATTGAGACTCAAATAAACGTAACTCATAAGCTGTTGCGCTCTGTAAACATCCAAAGAAACACAGACAGACGGAGCTCCAGGTAATGCTGGTACTTGGAGTTCTGAAGCAGCCGCCTTAACTAATGGGCCACCAATGTGCTTCAACAGGAAACAGAAGTCCAGATTTGGTTTGACCCCACTGTCCATCACTGACCATCAAGCACAAATGTTTCACAGTGGAGGACTTGCAATGGAAAACAGCAAAAGAGCACACCAAACAATGAATAAAGAGGACCCTTACCTCCAGCCACTGGCCGTGCGACTGCATTTTGAGGATCACACAGGGGTCTGGTTTGGAAAGCGCATCCCGATCTGAAATCCCTTTGCACGCCACCCGTAACTCAACTTTCGTCAGACAAGGACTGTTAAAAAGTCCCAGCGTGTTGGCCGCCGATTCGTAGATGTTGCTCATTTTCTTCTCAAGAGTTGTGCTGCAGTCCAAAAGAAACAAAAGACATAAAGAGACATCAGTGGCACACTTTGGCTTTCTTTTTTTTTTATGTCCGTTTTAACCAGAGTGCTGCTCCTCTCTGTGCGCTCATTTAGAGACCGCCAATGTATTCTTGGACCAGCCAGGCCTCCAGATGCACCCGAACTCTGATTTCCACTTTTTTGTACTGTAGGTGCTTTCAAGCCGACTGCTGGGTGGCGCAGGGGCATCCTGCTAAGGGAAGGAAGAACAGACGCCAACAACTTCTCCCGATTGGTTTAATAGGAAGTGACATTTTCAGGAAAGGTCAAGAGCCACCCTACGGCCCGCCACCGCACCTCCCACTAAGTCGTGACGACGGGGGGGCTCGCCGAGTGTTACGTTCCCTCAGAAAAGTCTGAATATTAAAATCACATCAAGGACGTGTTACTATTTCAGTCGTTTAGCACAAATCGGTGCATGTTATCTGTGACGCTGCTTCTGCACATTTAATTTTTTCTTTATTGTGTGTTTGTATCGAGGCATCAATGGCCGTCCATCTAATTCCTGGATGAACAGATGAGATATTGTAACTTTTGATTTTGAATACATTTGCAAATGTTTATGAACATATGCAGTCACTTTGTCATTATGGGTGATTGAGTGTAGAGTGAGAGGTAAAAGATACAGTACGATAAAGTGGGCAGAAGGTGAAGGGGGTCTCCATCCTTCCTTAGTAACTCTGCTCACTTTTTTATGTCAGGAGCAGCACAGTGGGCTTTCTTTCTAGTCAACAGGCCTGGGGGTCCTAACAAATCAGACTGTCCTCAGGTTGTCCTCTTGTTGGCCCACAAGGAAGAAGACAACACAGGTGGCGCAGTGGTAGTGCTGCTGCTTTGCAGTAAGGAGACTGTGGAAGATTGTGGGTTTGCTTCCCGGTTCCTCCCTGTGTGGATAGCGCTTTGAGTACTGAGAAAAGCGCTATATAAATGTAATGAATTATTATTATTATTATTAACATTCTCCTCATGTACTGACTTGTGCCAGGCAGCAGCAGTTCTAAAAGAAAACAGAATCAAGAGATGCCTTGGAGAAGTCAACAATTCATGCAGGGCTTGTAACCATAAAGACGGAAATTAAATAAGAAAGCTCAGGATATGTAACCGCAATCGCGGTCAAAGAACAGAGCGAGAAATCATAAGCCAAGAGGGCATCCGTAACCCGAGTGAGAAAAGAAGGCAAACTCGATTAATGGAGGATTCTGGCCCAGAATGTTGAACACTAGAATCCCTGAAGCCTACGAATAAAATTGTTATCCCGGCGCACTTTAAATTCATTCGCACCTCTACCATCAGCGTCTTTTGTTTTGTAGAATGTGTCGATCAGCACAAGCAGCAGGCAGCCTGCTATCCCATCCCCACCCTTGACAGAGCTCAACTCGGGCAAAAAGTCCTCCCAGCTCAAGTCTTGTTTATCGTGGTGTGAGGTGCCTGGAGTTGTAGAGGGTAAATAAAACAGAATATCGTTATTTGGAATACATGCACTTCATGCGTGTCCCATGTCTACAAAGATCTGGGTAAGCGTAGGATGACAGGAAATGCGACAAATGCAAGAAATGCTGAACACACAGCTAGAACAGATGTTATACTAATAATGACGTGAAGGGTATAATGTTGTGAAGACTTTAGTCCAAATACCAAATAAAAATGTACGCTTTAATTCACGAATATAACCAAATCATTCAATTTACATGTTGCTGTCAATGAGTTACAAACCCAAGCTCAATGGTGCAGAATGGAGCTGCCAGAATCGTAACTAGGAAAAGAAAATCCAAGGCACATCACGCCAGTCTTAGCGTCACTACACTGGTTACCTGTGCCATTTAGAATTGACTTTAAGACACTACTGATGGTTTACAAAGCCTTCAATAATCTGCTCTGTCCTATATTTCAGAATGCCTCTCACCTTACACTCCAAATTGTAACCTTAGATCTTCAAATGAGGGTCTGCTTAGAATTCTAAGAACTAAACTGAAAAGAAGTGGTGAGGCAGGCGGCCGTCTACTGTTATGCATCTAAAATCTGGAATACGAGTTTACTGATAGAAATTCATGAGGCTAATATGGTGGAGCACTTTAAAAATCTGCTAAAAACTCATTATGTTAACATGGCTTTCTCACAGCTTCATTTTAGTGTAACCCTGATATTCTGTATATGCATTGAATTATCATTTTTAATCCGTACTAACCCTAACTTCTCTGCTGTTCTTTTTCCAGTTATTTGTGGTGATCTGCACCACCACCACCTTATCAGGGCAGCGTGCAGTCGCTCCATTGATGGATTAAAGGCCAGAGGTCCACATGATCATCATCCAATTTTTCCATAAGATGCCTGAAAACCAAAATCAGGAGGACTGATTTTAGATCATAAATAATGTTAGGGGGACCAGGTGGTCTCGTGGCCTTGGAATCCCTGCAGATTTTGGTTTTTTTTTCTCCAGCCGTCTGGAGTTTTTTTGTTTGTTTTCTGTCCTCCCTGGTCGTCGGACCTTACTTTTATTTTCTTAATTAGTAATAGTAGTAATTGCCTAATTTTATTCTTATATATATGTTTTTCTTTCTTTCTTCATCCCTTAAAGCACTTTGAGCTACATCACTTGTATGAAAATGTGCTCTACAAATAAATGTTGTTGTTGTTGGTGGTGCTTTTACCTGGTGCCCTGAGTGTCTGTCTGTTGTTCACACCCTTCAACAATATTTTTTTCAGGTATCAAATCTTTACACCAGCTGTTACAGACAGAAATGAAAGGCTTCTTCTTTTTGGCTGCATACCTTCTCAACCTTATTATTGCCAAACATCCTGAGGGCATTGGTCACAGACGTATTTCTACACTTCTGAATGTTCCAGTGAGCACCATTAATCCGCAAGTGGAAAGAACATCCTGTCACCATAAAGTGGCCACGACCAGGTGCTCCGTGCAAGATTTCTGTCAAAAGAATAACCAGAAGAGTTGTCCGAGAGCCAAGGACCACTCGCCGAGAGCTTCACAAAAGCCTCATGTATAAACGGTGCATACGCACAAAAATGGTGCGTACGCCCGTTTCCATGCTCACATCGTCCATCCATTCATTATCCAACCCGCTATATCCTAACTAAATGGTCATGGGGGTCTGCTGGAGCCAATCCCAGGCATCTTACAAGGCAGGAGACAAACCATGGGCAAGGCACACACACACACACCCCAAGCACACACTAGGGAAAATTTAGAATCACCTAACTTGCATGTCTTTGGACTGTGGGAGGAAACCCACACAGACACGGGGAGAACATGCAAACTCCACGCAGGGAGGACCCAGGAAGCGAACCCGGGTCTCCTAACTGCGAGGCAGCAGCGTTACCCACTGCACCACCGTGCCGCCTGCTCACATCGTGATGTATAAAAACTAAACTTGGCGTAAAGCCAAGCACATTTAAACGCCAACTCAGTCCCTGGCGTACGCAAGTTCTCTGTTCAGTTTTGCAAACTGGCGGCAGCCAGCGTCAAAGTGGTGCTACTGTACCTGTCTGGTTTCCCTTTATTTTTTAGCTCCACATCCCTGACACGGTTTTATCAAATACACTGAAATTAACCACATATTGTTTATTAGTTTAAGGCATTGATTGTAATTAACCTGTAACAATATAATGATACACAGAATGGCCAAACTATTCAAAATACCATAGCTGCTTTAACGTTATCACTCTCAGTGCACCACTGAGTATTTAACCCACTGTATCTGAGTGTGGAATCCCAACTGTACAGCAGCTGATTGGATTATCGGGATACAGCATCTAGCAAACGTTGTCTCAGCCATGCACACAGTCTTTTTGAACTTCCTCCATACAGCATGGCAAATGCTTCAGAGGCTCTCCTGTAAGGACCTCGCGGTTCAGTTTCATCCCAAGTGCTCTAAATGCACTCAATCAGTCCATCAAGTGTTCCTTGTAGAACTGTTGGTACTTATAAGTACAATCACCTCAATGGAAACTTGAACTACAGTTATAATATTACACAACCTGAGCCACTTTATAAAGCGTGTATTTACAGATGATGACGACTGGTTTCTAAGTCGATTTAGATTTTCAATCGCTATCTTCTTGGAGCTCTTGATATCATTTTTAAGATGAAATGCAGTAGAGCATGTTTATTACATTTTACAGGTAAGTTTTTTACAGGATAATAACCTGCTGTTCTAAATCCACTGAACATATTACACCTATTCTCTCTCAGCTTCACTGGCTCCCTGTTGTGACAGATAGAGGTCTCCGTGACCCCTTGAACCCTCAGACTAGACGTCAGACACCAGGTAAAAGTCCAAATAATGGTTTATTAATAATAATAATAATAATAATTGTGCACAAAGCACCCTCCTCTCCACAATACTCAATAATAATAATAATAACAATAAACTATAATCCTCCACACTCCCAGACGCGTTGCCACCCTTCCACCCAGCTCAGCTCTCCATCTGGGATTTCCCATCGTCCTTTTATACACCTTGACCCGGAGGTGTTCCTGTCCAATCCATCCACAGTTCCTTATCCCTTCCGGGTCAGGGTAAACAGTCCTTTTCTTCAACCCGGGAGCACATCGTATCTTCCTGTCACGTGACCATGACGTACTCCCGGGTTATAGGGCACATAAGAGCCTCCGAGTCCTCCTATAGCAGGGCTGCGTATAAAAACTACATAGTCCATGAGGCCCTACTGGAACTCGGGGGACGTTCACGCTGTTGGGAGAGCTCCTCCTGGCGGCCTGGGGGTGAGAACCGGAATCGAAAGCCGGAAATCCACCACACTGTTAACTACAGAATACAATACAAAATACTGCTCTTAACATTTAAAGCTCTCCACAACCTTACTGATCTCCTCCAGATTTACACTCCCTCTCGTTTACTCAGATCTTCATCTGCAGCTCTACTTTCTGCACCACACATCAAACTCAGTTCTATGGGAGCTCAAGCGTCTCTCCTAGTGCTCCTCAACTCTGGAATTCTCTTCCCTCTCATATTCGTCAACTTGACTCAATAGCACAGTTTAAAACTACTCTCAAAACTTATCTTTTCAAGCTGGCATATCAATTGTGAATTCTACACTCTTACTGCCTGTCATATTTGTTTGTTTACTAATTATTGCTTTGTGATTTATCATTTTCTTGTTTTTATTTTATAATTATTGTTTAACTTTATTGTAAGGTGACCTTGAGTGATAAGAAAGGCACCTATTAAATAAAATGTATTATTATTATTATTAAACATCATTAAAATAATGTATATGTTAATATTTAAACATGTGAGAACACAGTGTCACAGCGCTAGCAAGGAGCTGGCACCCCATTCATGGATTGTTCCTGCCTCGCACTGTATTATTGCTGAAGCTGGAGCGACACTGGAAGGACAGACGGATAGAATAATTAAATACATACTATGAAGATATTTCAATGTTCCTTAAAAGTTTTGAAGAATCAGTGTTCTAAGCTTACAGATGGCTTTACGTCTATTACTGAGCTGATCGGGTGGCGATTGGTTACTTGGAGAAAGTAAAGGAAGGACAGGAATTGTGGGTTAGTACGTTTGAAAAAAGAGAGCACTGCTGCAGTAAATTAATTCATTGAAGGTCGCACACGGCGCAGCAAGCATCTTGCGGGAGGCAGGAACAGTCTCTAGACGGGGCACCAGCTCGTCACTATCACTGCGCCACTGTGTTCCCATGTTTAATAACATGCTTTAACTCCTATCATCATGAAAATGATATCAAGTATACATCTCAGTATTTTAATTATTCAGAGATCTGTAATATCATGAATGTAACGGATTCTGTGTTCTGTCGGAGGAAGAGAAAGCCCGTTTAAGAAGCACGTAGTGATTCACATACATAGAGCACATAGAAAACAAAGCATTTAACGTGCTACTTTAGTTACGATGGGATCAGAGAATCTTGTAAATGAAATGATTTTAAGATGAAGTTTATGATCTACTTTAATGACAAAATAAACTACGTGATTAATGTGGAAATTTCAAGATTAAAGTTGACAAAGTTGAGCTTTTTTCCCCATTGTGTCCCTATTTTGTTTTCTTTTGTCTGTACCCTAATAAGCTTTCATATGACACTCAGATGGTGGGCTACAACTCGCCTTTTCACGGCGACTTTGATATCTGACCACTTTTTTTTTATTTTGGCCAATGTGCGACTTTATGAACTTGAGCTTTCGAGTTTGTCTGCCACTCTATGTCCCTCGATCAACTTCCTTTTGTTGTTTAGATCACTGCTTAAACCAACAAATAGTATGTTTTTCTTTGCCTCCACTTGGTATTCGCTAAAATTCTTCTTTTTCCCCTGTGCTTTTGCCATTGTATTTTCATAGAACGCAAAACATAAGGGGCTATTTATATTGATTTTCATATTCAAAGAGGTGTAATTCTGGGAGGAGTCTAGGAGGGGCGACAGACGTGTGCACGTGCGTTACTTTTCACGCTGAACCGGATTTATGGAGCGGAAGAACGTGGAAGTTGGAGTACGCACAGATTTATGCATCTGGATTTTTTTGTGCGTATGTACATTTCTGATTTTGTCCATACGCCATGTTTTATTGTGAATTCTATGCACGCCATAAAGAAAACAAGAAGTAATGCACTCCACCGCCATTGGCCTCTATGCACATGGTTCACCGCACAAGACTCCACTGCTGAAGAAAAATCACATTGAAGCTTGTTTGAAGTTTCCTGCACAACATTTGGAGAAGACAATGAAATACTGGAAGAACTGAGTCTGGTCAGATGAGAGCAAAATGGAACTCTTTGGATGTCATTGGAGGAGAAATGGCGCTGCATGTCACCCCAAACACACCACACCAACAATAAAGTGTGGAGGTGTGAACATGACGGTGTCAGCATACGGTACTGGCCGACTTCATCTGATTGAAGGAAGGATGAAATGTATTGGGACATTCTTGATCAGAATCTGCAGCCATCTACCAGGATGCTGGACATTTCAGCAAGACACAAGGATCCCAAACACACAGCCAAGGAAACTCTAAATTGGTTTCAGAGAATAAGGACGATAAAGCTGCTGGAATGGCCGAGTCAATCACCCGACTTGAATCACATTAAAAATCTATGGAAAGAACTGAAAATCAGAGTTCACAGAAGAGGCCCCCAGAACCTTCAAGATTTCAAGACAGTTTGGGCCAAAATCCCACCTGAGCAATGCATGCGACTCGTTTCTCCATACAGGAGGCATCTTCAAGCTATCATTACCAACAAAGCCTTTTCTATTGAGTGTTAAATAAATTTCAGTAAGCGTGTTCCATACTTATTCCCTGTGTCATTCCACTTTATTACACATCACTTCATTTATGGACTTATTTGTTTTTGATTTCTTTGTATGTGTGGATTACTTGTGTTGTTACCGACAGCTGGTGAAAGTTTCATGTCGATAACCTCATTAGAAATATATTGACTGAGAAAAACGTTGATGCGTTCAATACTTATTTTCCCCGCTGTAAACCACATCATGATAACGTTTATCTGATCTGATCTGATGCCATCTTGTTTCTTGTGCTCAATGAAAGGCTATTGGAGAAGTAACTGGAGGGATAATGACGTCATCAAAATTGAAAGATCTACCGGACCAAAACGAGAATCAAAAATAATGAAAGCCAAAACACAAGCTCGAGTCAAAAAACAGAAAACGATTAAAGTTTAATGTGAAACTCTCAGTTGGTTTCAGAGAAAGACAATAAAGCTGCTAGAATGGCCCAGTCAGTCACCCGACTTGAATACAATTGAAAATCTATGGAAGGAACTAAAGATCAGAGTTTATAGAAGAGGCACCCCGGAACTTTCAAGATTTGTATGGAAGACTGGGCCAAAAATCCCGCCAGAGCAATGCTTTCATTTCTCCATACAGGAGGCTGTTGCCTAATCAGTCCACTGCCTACTGGTACATCGCCCTGCAGCTCTCGTATTGACCTTCTCCTGGTCTGAACTGGACTCCCCAATTTCTGGCGTAAAGACTGGCGTTTATCATGGGTCGACCATCACCTGACCCGGGTCTAACATCCTTCTCTCTCCCTAGTCACACGGATCGCCTAAATATTTTCTCTGCTGACTGCGCTACACGCACTCACATGCGCCTACATCGCCGACACCCGGCATCACATCCTTTTCTTATACCCGCAACCGCCATCTGTTACTCTCCTGTGCCATAACCTCCAAACACCATAGCTGCACCAGAAGAACATCAGGATGAAGCGCGACAGGCAGGAGGTATGCGCCCCCCCTCCCACCAACCAAAGACCCTTCTAATGGAAACACATGCCAACCCATCAACTCCAAGCCCATCAACCCGGGAACAAACTGGTAAGTAACAAATGTTTCTTTGTTTGTTCCTTTTATTATAAGGATGGTGCATGAAAACAAACAGAAATGGAGTAAACTGCTTTTACATAACTACCGTATATACTCACGTATAAGTCGGGTCTTGAAACCTGAAATATCAAACACAAAATCAGACCCCGACTTATACGCCTGTTCAAAAATACGACACTTAATTTTTTCTTTTTTTACATCTTCTTGCCTCCTCCAATCTCACATCAGTTTCTCAGACACATTGAAATTTGTTGCAGTAGCGCAGTTACCAATTTCTTTCGCCACTTCAACGACTTTTAATTTTATTAAACGAACGAATGCTCCATCGTAGATAAGGGATGCTCTGTATGAGGGTGTGAGATACAAAAAACACAAAACAGTGCAAACGTCGCTTCGGAATAGTTTGGGTATCACCGTGTGGTCACGTAGGCACAATACATAGAAAAAGAAAAGGCCGTGTGCTCCGTGGTTACTCTCTCAGGTGGGCGTTAGCTCTTTGACCAATAGCGTGAGTTTTCCGCATTCGACTTATACGACCGACATTATAAAATACCAGAAATTATATGGTTAAATCAAGTCCCGACTTATCTGTGGAAGAACTTAATCGCAAGTATATACGGTACACTGGGAAGCAGTTCCTCACGGACTTTAAAAACCCTGTCCCCTGGCAACAACTGAAGTGACCGAAAGAACAGGTAGAACAAAACACAAATGCCTGCACAAACTCCAAACTTGTTGGCAGACATTGAGCCTTTCAGTTTTTCCCCAATTCTAACACCAAAAATGGATTACTGGACATGAAGATCCTAAACAGGGTCAAAAATGATTCAAGGACGACAAAGAGAAACGTGTGAATTATTATTAATAATGATGTCTGCTAAGATTCCGCCATTTCAGACGTGGAATACACTCGGCCTGCATTCACTTTCAACACCTGCTGAATGTAGCGCTCAATGTGCCCCTATAAACGGGCTTCCTCCATATTTGGGACCCCAAAAGCACGTATCACCAACTATGGAAAAACCTTATATGTCACGTCTTTGAAGTTTCCGATAAATTGAGAAAATGATGTCGCCCCCCTCTATAATTAGCAATCTATAGATTAAATTTTTCCTCAGCTTCACATACACAATTTTGTTTTTTTCCATTTAAATCACTCAGTTGCAGTATTTAAATCACATGATCGTAATGCAGCGTTTTCGTTTGTCTTTCCTCATTGGTTAGTGGAGTTGCTAGGCTTTTTTCTTGCAGTATGTAAACCACTGTGTACATACGAGCGTCTTCCATTGTGCTATGACTGGAATGAAGGACCTTATAACATCAGGAAAGACCTAGCATCTCCAAAAACTCCGTTTGTACAAAAATGGCAGTTGCTAGGTGTTTCCATTGCACGTGAGACATCCTTTGGGACACAAGCGGCAAATTGGAGTTGCTGGAGTGGAAAGCACATGAACACAGGGAGAACATGCAGACCCCTATAGAAACTGGGGATCGGATCCTAGGAAACTATAAAATAAGAGAATAAGCACTGCGCCACCATGCCCTTCACAAGCAGTGAACATAAAATAGTACAACATTGCAAATGTGACAAATATCAGCACAGATCTAATTCTGAGGTCTTACTGAAAAGCTTAATTTACTTGCAAGGCTTCCTTGGAAAAGAGAAATGAATCAATACGCTAAAAAAGGCTTCCTAGCAATGATGGATGACTTCGTTCTTAAGGACTGCGACAGAAAATCAGGGCTGAACGGAAACTGGAGGCTGGCTGTCCGTCAAAAATGGTTTTGTTCGTAATTCCGGCACGGCTGAGCCGACGCACTGGCAGCCTATCGATTGAAAGCGGGTTTCAGGCTGAACCGAGGACCCCCCCAGAAGATGAGATCTACGTACACAACACATTTGTCTGCCCTTTGGGATAAATTACCATATTTGAAAAATGAATAATTTACAATCAAGGTGTACTCTGCTATCCTGGCATAAATTGTGCCATGTGAAGTACCAGCATTGGCAGGGTCTGCCCGCTTTGATATTTTTCTCCTGCCTTTCTCGTCAAATAAATACAAGTTAGGCGATGTCGGCCCGGTGTTACCTTCAGGTGAGAACTGATGTGACAGTTGGTCCACTTCACATTTTTATTTACTCCATCCAAGAGTCAGTTGATAGATAGATAGATAGATAGATAGATAGATAGATAGATAGATAGATAGATAGATAGATAGATAGATAGATAGATAGATAGATAGATAGATAGATAGATAGATAGATAGATAGATAGATAGATAGATAGATAGATAGATAGATCATTTTAGTTTATGAAAAATAGTTTTGTAACAATGAGTGACACTCAAAAGTAACAGCGACAGTGCAATGTAATTCCATGGGTAAGCAGATCCCATTAAATCCGCTCTTTTTACTGGCACTTTACAATGGAGCACAATGAAGCTTGTGGCGGCTCAGCGGCTTTCACACACAGCAGACTACAATTCAAGTGACGTGACAATGACGTTGTGTGACGTGTGACTTAGTGCTTGAGGGTCTGTCACTAATTGTTGTTCGGTTTTCTTAAACATAACATACCTGTACACTGGGACGGTGAGTGCTGTGCAGAGTGCTCTGCGTTTCTCCCAGTGGATTCTGGGGGTCTGTCAGCGGAGTGTTCTGCTCCTACTCTGTTCAGTGCCTGCATGGACTGGGTGGTGGGCAGGGTCGTGGGGTCACTGATCTTGACTTTGCTGACGATGCTGTCATCTTCGTGGAGTCAATGGAGGCTCTGATCGGGGCTCTGGAGAGACTGAGTGAGGGGTCTGAGTGTCTGGGCTTGTGAGGGTCCTGATAAAAACCAAAGAGCCAGGCCTTTAATGACCTCTTGGGTACAGCAGTGTGTCGACCTCGTCGAGAGGTTTACTTACCTTGGCAGTGACTCTTCCTATGAAGTCAGTAGATGGATTGGGAGAGCATGGGGGGGCTCATGAGGTCGCTGGAAAGGGGCGTGTGGCCCTCCTGATATCTCTGTAAAAGAATCCTGGTGCTTCCTGTTTGCGAGACATGGACGCTATCACAGTGACCTGAGATGAAGACTGGACTCCTCATGTGTGTCTCTTTAGAGAATCAGTGGATTCCCGCTGGTTTGACTTTGTGTTGCTCACAGAGTCCCGAATGAGGCACATGACCGGCAGCGTTAGTTACGGCACTACAGTCATGTGGCACAATTACTAGAGGGTGATCCTACTTAAAAGACCCTCATTGTTGAGGACCCGAGTGGTTGGACCAGGTCAAAGGGATGCCCATGTAACACCTGGCTGTGACAGATAGAGGGTCATTTCCGGAGGGTGGGACTGGACTGTCCATCTGTCTGGGGGATTGCCAACTGAGATCACAAGCTCTTTTGTCATGTGGTGGGTGCAGCAACCCGGACCCCCAATATGACCTTCTCCCTCTTCACTTACCAGACCCACGGCTGGCATGTGTGACACCATCTGTCTATCTATCTCTCTGTCTATTATATACAGTAGTGCCTTTCATATCTATCTATCTATTGTGCTTACTATACTAAAAATAGAATCTATCTATTATATAGTGCCTTTCGTATCTATCTATCTATCACCCTTTACTCTATTATATAGTGCCTATTATATCCAGCCAACTGTGGTGGGTTGGCA
The DNA here is from genome assembly GCF_900747795.2 of Erpetoichthys calabaricus. Taxonomy (NCBI): domain Eukaryota; kingdom Metazoa; phylum Chordata; class Cladistia; order Polypteriformes; family Polypteridae; genus Erpetoichthys; species Erpetoichthys calabaricus. The sequence goes on from NC_041406.2 coordinate 5,746,751, forward strand.
CCCTGCCCAGGATTGTTTCCTGCCTTGTGCCCTGTGTTGGCTGGGATTGGCTCCAGCAGACCCCCCGTGACCCTGTGTTCGGATTCAGCGGGTTGGAAAATGGATGGATGGATATCCAGCCAATCATCTATTATATAGTTCAGCAGTTCTCAACTTGTGGGGCGTGCCCCCCTAGTAACAAAAATTGTGGGTGTGAATGTTGCCATATGTGGCGTAATTCCGCTACTCGTAGGGAAATTTTAAACTTGTAGCGGTGTATCGGCAGCAAAAAATATAGGAATAAATTTTATTAGGGTTTCAAAAAAATGTTGGGGGGGGCGATTAAAACTTATGAAAACTCGGGTGGCAAATACTTAAAGGTTGAGAAACGCTGATATAGTTCCTTTCATTATATTGGTCTATATATTATATAGTGCCTTTCTATTTATCTATCTATCTATCTATATAGTGCCTTTCATATCTATCATTCTATCTACTATGCAGTGCATTTCCTATCTATCTATTGTCCTTACTATACTAAAAATAGAATCTATCTATTATATAGTGCCTTTCATACCTATCTATCTATCTATCTGCTATATAGTGCCTTTCCTATCAAAAGGTATCTATCTGTCCTGCCTACTATACTAAGAATAAAATCTGTTTGCCTTTCGTTATACATATCTACATATTTTATAGTGCCTTTCTTTCATTTTTTTCCATGTATCTATCTATCCATCTGTCAGATAGATATGAAAGGCACTATATAATCTATCTATCATTATATCTATGTGTTTTATAGTGCCTTTCACTCCTTCTCTCCATCTATTATGTAGTGCCTTTCATTATATTGGTCTATATATTATATAGTGCCTTTCCTGTCTATCTATCTATTGTCCTTACTATACTAAAAAATAGAATCTATCTACTATATAGTGCCTTTCCTATCAAACGTTATCTACGTATCCTGCCTACTATACTAAGAATAAAATCTATCTATTTGCCTTTCATTATGCATATCTACATATTTTATAGTGGCTTTCTTTAATTTTTTTTCCATGTATCTATCTATCCATCTGTCTATATAGTGCCTTTCATATCTATCTATCTGTCATTATATATATCTATGTGCTTTATAGTGCCTTTCATTCCTTCTCTCCATCTATTATATAGTTCCTTTCATTATACTGGTCTATATATTATATAGTGCCTTTCCTATCTATCTATCTATCTATTGTCCTTACTATACTAAAAATAAGAATCTATCTACTATATAGTGCCTTTCCTATCAAACGTTATATTTTATTCTTAGTATAGTAGGCAGGATAGATAGATATCTATTTGCCTTTCATTATACATATCTACATATTTTATAGTGCCTTTCTTTCATTTTTTCCATGTATCTATCTATCCATCTGTCTTTATAGTGCCTTTCATATCTATCTATCTACATGTTTTATAGTGCCTTTCATTCCTTCTCTCCATCTATTATATAGTGCCTTTCATTTCTGTCTATGTTAGTACCTTATACATACATTTAATATATGCTGTTCTTTCAATAGGCGTTTTATTGCCATCCCTGTTTAACTGAATGTAATGCTTCTGTCTCTTTTTATGTCATCTTTCTTTTTTTACTTATACTTGGCTATAAAGGCAGGGATGTCAACTGAATTTTGTTCTGTGAAAGTAAAATGTCAATAAAGCTCTCGCTCGCTTTCTCTTCTAAAATTTAGTTGGTGCTCCCCTCCAGGGCAGCACCGGGTGCCCCCACTATTTATTAATAAAGGAACTGGATTGCTGTGATGCCCGGGTTGCCTGCAGCCTTGGCATTTCCTTAGAGCCCAGGCTATCGATTCTCAGTATGGCTGGGGATGTGAGGACACGTAATCAAGCAAGGCTGGTGCTTCAGAAAGGGTTATGAAAAAGTGTTTTAAAAAGGGGCTTTGTGCGTTTATTCAATAACGGTGGTTGATCCGTCATTAATGGGTCTCGTCCGCCCAACACGCCATCGTCGTTGGTATGTCAGTGGGTTCTCCCCATGGCTGACGGTCAGCACCTCAAAGCCCTTGCTATTTCACTAATGCTCTGATGCAGCTGTCTGTCTGTCCGTCCGTAACCATTTGAGTCTCATGAGCGTCTGTCTCTCCGCTCTTTCCGCCTGACTGTTTCGACTACGAGTACCCAGCGTCGGCTTACCGTCTTAATGTTTTCCTGACCTCCACACGCGTCGTTGTTACGAGGGAGTCGACCTCATTCTCTTTATATGGGGTGCTCAGGATGCTTTGGCTAATCGGCGTATGTCACGTTGTAATGAAGGATATGTTTACATAGATTTGAGATCGCAATGCATTTCATTTTCCATAAGGGACTCGCTAAAAAAAACTGCAAAGCATAAGGATTCAGAAAACAGATGGGTGGTGGGATGGATATGTGGATTGATGGATGTTAGGCAGTAGAAGAAGCAGCTCTCAAGTGGCTAAGTGGTGCAACATAAAATCACAATCCGCCGTGTGTAAAAGACCGACTTCACCCCTTAACACATCTGATTATAAATAGATCTGCCGCAGTCGTCACACGATACATGACAGCCCGCCTTAAGTATCAATGGGGGTCTGCTTCCAGGATCCCCCCTGCGGACAGCAGAACCCACAGATGCTCGAGTCCTTATCTCTCTCTATATGTAAAATCCAACGTCTGTCTGTCTGTCTGTCCGAGAAGAGAACTACTTAACGGATTTAGATCGGGGTTCTTTCTATAATTTGCTTGAACATCCCAGTTGATTTGGCGACTTCTGTCATCGCGCTAAGTAGCATACTTCGATTTATTCGTACTAATCCGGGACAGAGGCTGTGGGCCGAGGGGAGGGGGAATCGTGACGTCAGGAGAGGGGAGCCGGGCGGGGCCTTCCTCACTCACGTGGCAGCCTCCCTACCTGTCGCCACGTGTTGAAGCGTAACTAGCGATACCTGTTTGTTCGATCATTTTTAAAGTTCGTCCTTTTTCACCGCTTTACCAGGCGACAGCTAGTATAAAATAAAACGAAGTGGTGTGGTATTGGCATATAATCTGTGCACATCCTCCCGTCTATAATAAATCATCCATCCATTTTCCAACCCGCTGAATCCGAACACAGGGTCACGGGGGTCTGCTGGTGCCAATCCTAGCCAACACAGGGCACCAACCCACCGCAGGGCACACACAAACCCCACACTAGGGCCAATTTAGAATCGCCAATCCACCTAACCTGCATGTCTTTCGGACTGTGGGAGGAAACCGGAGCGCCCGGAGGAAACCCACTCAGACACGAGGAGAACATGCAAACTCCATGCAGGGAGGACCCGAGAAGCGAACCCGAGTCTCCTAATTGAGAGGCAGCAGCGCTACCCACTGCGCCACCCTATATATAATAAATCATCTCAAGTTTATTTATAATCCCGTATGCACTCGAAATGCTATGTACCTTATTTTTTTTCTTCGGGAATAATGACGAAAATGAAAAGTCGGTACGTGTTCAGGACAGACGCAACCATTGGTATGGCTAACTACAAAACACACGTCAGCAACAGCAGGTTTACTTTATGTCAAATCTTACAGATGGCTTTGTTTTTAATGACGCCAAAGAGAAATGCAAAGAATACAGCAGAATATTTAAAATATGTATTATTTTTCACCTGCGGTGGGTTGGCACCCTGCCCGGGATTGGTTCCTGCCTTGTGCTCTGTGTTGGTTGGGATTGGCTCCAGCAGACCCCGTGACCCTGTGTTCGGATTCAGCGGGTTTGAAAATGGATAGATGGATAGATGGATGGATTATTTTTCAATAGTTACTGAAAATTTAAAATTTATAAACAGAGAAAATATAAAGTCATTCTCTAGCTCTCTCACACACGCACTGCGCAGGCGTAGCTCGAGTTCGGGCCGCTCGGGGCGGGGCGCGGCGGGTCGGAGCTTCAATTTGCCGCATATCTGAATATGTTAACCTATTTAAATAGAAAATTAAAATGACGTATGGAGAAACATTAAGATAAATTTTGCATATATTCATTCATATATAGTGAAACAGCAATACTTTTTCTAGACAAGAATATAGTATAGACGCACTGATATGCCGTGTTCTAATTATTAGTTTACTATAATTACGCAGTGTAGTGTACAAGTGCATTGGTGGGGATGAGTGTATTTGGATTGATAACGAAACGAAATTAGAAATTAGTTGTCTATCTTCCTAGAATTCTTATCGGTGTAATGTTTCTGTTTATTTTTGTTATCGCCTTATAAATTTCAACTGCTGTGTCTGATGCCATCACAGAAGTACAGTCTGGAAAATTATTTTTGAAGCTTTTGTGGATACAAATCAGAGAATTTTACTTTTTCCATTCAGGAGTGATATTTTTCCGAACCCTGCTGCTTACACACAAATTGTGCTGAGTCCTTTTGGCCAGTAATGCCGGCCCTAAAAATGTGCCACCGCCCGCACCCAGCTACACCACTGCACACATACACCAAGTGCAGACATTGACTCTCAATAACACCAATGACCCCCTTGAGATATGAAGGATTGCAGTTGTTGTGACTGGCCCTAAAAGCACCGTTTGGCATCTTCAACGCTGTTTCTGCCATGCCACTCAGGTCTTCAGTGGCATCACCCACTCCCAGCTGTTTTGCTTGTAAACTCAGACATGCCACCCGACTACACCCCACTCTACATGCCCCGTGAGCAGAACCAAGCACAGGGTTCAAATCCGAGACTCGCTAAGCATCGGGCCTGATGGGCGCTATAGCAGCCTAAACGCTGTGACCCCCCCACACCTTCACCTGCCACGGGTCACTCCATAGCCGACTTCTCCAGGTATTCCCCACCCCTTTCAGGCAGTAGCTGAGGAGCTTGTGTCCCTGAGGTCACCACAATACTAAATGTCAGGATCGGTGAGTCAGGCTGAGGACCTTCAAGTGTTGAGGCTTCACCATTGCAGATGCTTTATTGCTCCACGAAGCTCGTTCTCCTTTATTCTTTGCAGCATCAAACAAATCTTGCAGTGTGTTGCAAACATGTTGGTATATATGTTGTGAATTTCCCCTTGGGATTAATCCATCCATCCATTTTCCAACCTGCTGAATCCGAACACAGGGTCACGGGGGTCTGCTGGAGCCAATCCCAGCCAACACAGGGCACAAGGCAGGAACCAATCCTGGGCAGGGTGCCAACCCACCACAGTGGGATTAATAAAGTATCTATCTATCTATCTATCTATCTATCTATATCCCTAGGGGAGGCAGGAGGCTCCAGCAAGTTCTTGCCTAGTGTAGATGCCAGGAAGGAAGGACGGGCATCCTGACCGAGATAAAGGAAGGCTTCATAACAGATTAGGAAGCCATAATAGAAAGACTGGATGAACCGTGTCATTCCCCCACATGCCAGGTGGCACTGTTTCTCAGGGCTGAACCCAATTTGGGTTGGCATAGGGCAGCGTTTCTCAACCCTTAAGTATTTGCGACCCGAGTTTTCATAACAGTTTTAATCGCGCCCCCGCCCAACTTTTTTTTGAAACCCTAATAAAATTTATTCCTATATTTTTTGCTGCTGATACACCACTACAAGTTTAAAATTTTCTTACGAATAGCGAAATCACCCCACAGTTTGAGAACCGCTGGAATAACAATTGGAGTCCGGAAACATAGCCCTGTTGAACCACCAGAGGGCACTGCCAGGGGAGGACCACCTTGGTTTCCACACGACTTGGATAACAACTTGGGCAGGAGATCAGAAGCAGTTCACCAGGCTGACTTTTAAAGAAAGCCCATCACCTCACTTTAATGGAGTCAGAGTCGGGAGGTGGGTTGGGGGGTTTGGGGGGGCAGCACCCTTTTGGAGGAAGGAGGTGAATGGGGGCTTTGCTGGTGTTCATCTACAGAAGGTGTTGGAGGTGAGTAACTGGAATTGTGTCTGTGGTTTGGGGCCCAGTGGCGCCACCTTGTGGTCACACCACACATCACTTCATTTAGTGCAGTTTGACTTTTAGGAATTTTTTGATCCCCCCCCCCACCGCAGTGTCTTCGGTCCATGGAATGCAGAGCCCAGAGATTTTAAAATACAAAATGACAAAAAAAATCTGTCTTCTTCTTCCTTTTCATCTTTTTCCACTTCTCTGTAGGATCGATGTGCCCGATCGACCTTCTCCATATATTTGATTTGATTGATTTTTATAGCGCCTTTTACGTCAAACCCGATTATAGTTAAAGGAAAAAAAAAAACAAATCATTTTACAATTAAAATGGAGTGCAGGTATAGAAAGTCACTTGCTGGTGGGTAAAGCCTGACCCCATGACCTTCTGGTGGCTTCATGGCTCGTTTGTTTCAAACAGACAGAAAATCATTAAAGTCTAATTGGGAATACGTTCTCGGGATGCCTATAAATAGAATGAGAGTCGTTTATCAGCATCTTTAAATAATTTCGGTGCGTTTCTCCTTAACGTGAGACGGCAGTCTGTTCTCCCTAAATGACTCCTGGATGTCTTACCACGCAGCGGAAGTCATTTGCGGCCGTCCCTACGTGGACAGCGAGTGATTTACAGATACCCTGAAGTCTTTCACAGATACCGTTAAATGGAAATGCATTGATTTGTGGGTATCGTTACATGAATTAAAGATCTCTAAAAATGAGACCAGGCTTTTAAAGGGACAAATTTCTCGAGCGATTGTCTCATTTAGGACATCTGGAAATGAGTTTCGGACCTGCTTAAAACACCATTAAAAATACTTAAGTCTTATCTAGCAGGCCACAAACGTTTTCAGAATGCTGACATACCGGGTGCCCAACTCACAGGGTTTACTTAGTGGACCTCCAGACCCTCTTGATGCTGGAAAGAATGACACATTCGGTGACACTTACGTCTGGCTCTATGTCAGTTACTACAAATGACAATACATGCATTATTGGAAACACTGGGACTTGTGAGGTGGCACTGCAGCGGGTATGGACCTCGCTCCCTTACCAGGCCAGAAGGTCATGGAGAGAGTGACAATATCTCCTTTCCATGTCAAGACTTTGAATTTGAAGGAAATTACAGCGGCTACATCAAGGCGGGCATCCTATAAGTTCCAGGATGGACTTTGGAACTGGAAAGGGCAGCACAGGGGGGGTTGCTAAATGCTATGGGCAGTGCACCAAACCCCACCCACCGCCTTGTACACAGGGTGGCAGCATCCAATCTGGCGAGCCCTGGTATGGACACCCACATTGCAGCATGGGTATCGTGGTCACATGTGGGCCTGCCCTGTCGGATTCTGTGGGGACCACCAGGGGGAGCTCTTAAATATTGATGACATAAGGACTATTGTGGTCCCACCTGACCCAGCAGTACTTACCGGAGAGAATAAATTAAGAAGTACTCCAAGGTTTGGGGTTAACTCCATTCAGCCCAGGGAGTCAGAGTCGGGAGAGTAGATGGACAACACCAGTCTGAGGGGAGTCAAGGAGATCGGAAAGAGCGACTGACGTGACTTAACCTGTACTGGAGGGTGAGTGAGCCACTGTGTGCTGGATGGAGGGTCCGCGGCTCAAAAAAAATAAAAAATGACTCTTTTAATACAATAATCCATTGGCCGACTCGTTCTCTGTGGGCGCGCTCACCCGGCTGTGGGGAGTTGGTGAGGTAATTGGGGCGAGACGCATCCGCACGCCAGGGTCTGGCCTTTCTCTATTGCTTCATCGGCTTCCTGCGGTGTGCGATTGAGACGCTGTGCCCACGGATCCTTAGGAACAAGCTGGCGCAAGAAAAAGGGGTCAAGAGAAGAGGAGAGGAGAAAAGAGGAGTGGAGTGAAGGAATGAGAAGAGGAGAGGAAAAAGGGAAGAGAAGGGATGAGAAGAAAATGAGAAGAGGAGTGAAGAGAAGAGCAGATAAGAGAAGAGAAGAAGAGAGAAGAGGAGTGGAGTGAAGGGATGAGAAGAGAAGAGGAAAAAAGAAGAGAAGTGGAGTGGAGTGATGAGAAGAGAAGAGAAGCAACAAGAAGAGAAAAGAAGTGAAGGGAAGAGAAGAGGAGAAAAGAGAAGGGATGAGAAGAGAAGAGAAGTGGAATGAAGGGGTGAGAAGAGAAAAGAAGGGAAGAGAAGAGGAGAAAAAAGAAGAGAAGGGATGAGAAGAGAAAAGAAGAAAAGAGGAGTGGAGTGAAGGGAAGAGAAGAGAAGGGATGAGAAGAGAAGGACGTGAAGAGAAGTGGAGTGAAGGGATGAGAAGAGAAGAGGAGTGGAGTGGAGGGATGAGAAGAGAAGGGAAGGGAAGAGAAGAGAAGACAGGAGAAAAAGAAGAGATGAGAAGAGAAAAGAAAAGAAGAGAAGGGGAGTGGAGTGAAGGGATGAGAAGAGAAGATGAGAGAAGAGGAAAAAAGAAGAGAAGGAAGAGAAGAGGAGAAAAGAGAAGGGATGAGAAGAGAAGGATGAGAAGAGAAGAGAAGTGGAATGAAGGGGTGAGAAGAGAAAAGAAGGGTAGAGAAGAGGAGAGAAGAAAAGAGAAGAGGAGAAAAAAGAAGAGAAGGGATGAGAAGAGAAAAGAAGAAAAGAGGAGTGGAGTGAAGGGAAGAGAAGAGGAAAAAAGAAGGAAGAGAAGAGGAGAGAAGAGAAATGAAACAAAACAAAACAAAACAAAGCGAAAGGAAAGAGGATCGGAGGTTAGCGAGACGGCGAGAAGGGCGGCAGCAGGAGCGAGTCGGTGCTTAGAGAGGGAAGCAGGCTGATGGGAATGGAGAATTTTAACCGCATTTTCATGGGTTTATTCATTGGATCATTGTAACCTCCACAAACACTTAGACGTTTGTATGGATTATTTATTTATTTATTTATTAATTTTTGAGCACTTCACTTTTTGAACATTTGGTTTTGCTGAGTTTTTCATTAAAGCACTTGCACTTTTCACCATCCCCTTGTTTGGTGTGTTTTGTCCTTATCTGCCACACTCATCTCGGTTACGGTACTGACGGTGTCGGGTTCAAGAGGCTCCCATTATAGAAGGAGCCGACCCGCACCAACACACCGAAGAAAGGATACCTATGGTGTACTGTGAATAAAAGCCCAGTGGTCACATCTGAAACTGTGTGTCTGTAGCTGTGTCAGGGGTTTGAGGCTCTGCAACGCCCTCTGCTGGCCACAGCATACATGACGACCATTAAGAATCTCTGTCAGTTTGCCATTGACTAAGTCGCAAAATGCTTTGCTTTTTCCATCCGAAGGATTCTGAACTTTGCCAGGGCATCCATATTTAATAACTGGTGGTAATGGGCTTGACGCACAGTCACGAGAAAATCTCTACCAATCGGGAAGTATGTTGCACTGAGGTGTCATTGTAAGCAAGAGACAGGATTATGTGACGTGTCCATCGCAGTTCTATGCATTTCACAATTAAGTGACACGTCAACATCAAAATGTAAACAAAATAAAAGAGTAATTAATATATATCTATATATATATATCTATATATCTATCTATATATATCTATATATATATATTGTCACACACTTGCGTATGGGAGGCAGCTAAAGGGCTTGAGTAAGGGCAGTTCCGAATCAGACCAGGATGTGACAGAGTGCACTGACTCTTTTATTCCCTTTCCTGCACACCATTTACGGTAGATTCCACCTGGCCCTCTTGACATCACTTCCGGGACCGAGCCAATGGAAGGAGACGGCTCTGGCCCCTGTGATGTCATATCCGGGCTCGAGCCTATGGCTGAAGACCTTCATGAGCCCGACCCCTATGACCTCACTTCCTGTCTTCCCCTTTAAAAGCCTCCATCTTCTCCCTATTCCCTCAGTTCCGTTTTGGACTCAACAACAGTGCTGTTATACATTTTGCAGCTTTGCAGCCAGGATACCAATTATACGGGTGGCTGCCCCAAACCTTTTTATGACTCTTATGTCTGGTTTTTGCGACAATATATATTATATATAAAATTTTGGGAAGGTGTATTCCTTTGATGCACATGTTACAGGAGATTTAATACTCCTACACAGTTCTGCCAGTAGAAAACTAAACAGATTTTAAATGATAAATGTCTAAAAGTCCAAATGCCACAAAAAGAATTGAAACTAGGAAGTCAAAATAATTGTTGCCAAAGCCCAAATGTGTACAAACACAAAGTTTAAGTGGAATCGTTCAACGTTTCAAGGCCAGAAGATCATAATCTAAAGCAAGAAACTCTTCTTACAATCCACAACCTCGGACAAAGATTGGATTGTTTCTTTGATGCTGACTTTTATTAGATTTCAACACACACAGACACACACACACACATAGGGGTCATACAGTGAAATGCAGCTCAGTGAGCAGCCTGAGCTGTACAATAAAATGAAAAAGTATACATCTCTGTATATATATATATATATATATATATATATATATATATATATATATATATATATATATATATATATATATATAAAATACAATGTCTGTCTGTCTGCCTGTCCGCTTTTCACAAGAGAACTACTTCACGGATTTAGATCGGGATTTTTTTCTGGATTTTGCTGGAACATTCTGGTTGATTTTGCAACTTCTCCCATCATGCTAAGAATCATAGTTTGCTTACAGGTACAATATATTTGTGCAAATCCAAGACAGGGGCTGCGGGCCGAGGGGAGGGGGATGCATGACGTCAGGAGTGGGGAGTCGGACTACCTCTGTGTTTTGGAGTGTAACTTACCTCCGCTTAGCTAGCGATACCTTTTTATTTATTGATTTTTAAAGTTTGTCCTGTTTCACTACTGCAGGGTTGGAGCCGCAGGGGATGGCTAGTATAAATATAGAATCGAACATCTGTCTGTCTGTCCGCGTTTCACGAGAGAACTACTTAACGGATTTAGATTGGGTTTCTTTCTATAATTTCCGGTTGATTTTGCGACTTTTCTCATCGAGCTAAGTATCACAGTTTAATTTATTCACATGAATCGGAGAGAGAGAGGCTGCTGGCAGAGAGGAGGGGGAGGCGGGACCTCAGGAGTAGGAAGCTAGGCAGTGCCCTCCTCACTCACACGCCAGCCACCATTCGAGTAACTCTACCTGACGCCACATGTTGGAGCGCACTTTGCCTCCGCTTAGCTAATGTGACACTAGGGGTCACTGTGCTCCGTGTAACCCACAAACAAACCGTCCAGACACCAGGTAAAAGTACCAGAAATAAATTTAATTTCTTCTTTCTGATATTGTGCCACAGTAGACACCACAATCACCACCATAAACAAATAAATCAATAATCAATAATACAATAAATCAATTCTCCACTCCCAGCAGCTCCGTCACACTACCTCCCAACTCCGGCTCTCCTTGCTGGGTTTCCCATAGTCCTTTATATAGTCCGTGACCCGGAAGTGCTTCTGTCCTTCAGTCCATGTGATTCCATACCACTTCCGGGTCAGATGAAGACTCTTATTTTTCTTCAGCCTGGAATACTTCAGTTCTTCTATCCCCGTGACTAGGGAGTACTTCCAGGCTATAGGGAAAATAGAAATCCCTGTGTCTCCCTGCAGCATCACCAGATGGCACCCACGGCACCCAGCAGGGCTGTGAAGTAGAACTCCATCTCCCACGATGCCCTGCAGGAATCCAGGGCACCTCCATGCTGCAGGGAGGACTCCATCTAGTGGCCTGGGGGTGCTGGCCAAGATAAACTGCCGGCCATCTCTCACACTAGCAATACTTGTTTGTTCAGCAGACACAATCATCTAGTGATTGTTAAAGAGTAGTGTTTGACATTTTTGAGAGAGTGAGAGAGAGAGAGAGAAGGGTCAGAGCTACGTGTGTTTCAGAGGGTCGCTAATGATTGCCAGAGATATCACAGCCATTTGCTTTTCTCCCCACACGGGGGATGCTCTCCCGTCAAAGCTGAACATGATCAGATACAGCGCCAACGTTGGAGGGTACCTACCTTCCGCTTGGCCAGAGATACAGTGCATCCAGAAAGTATTCCCAGCGCATCACTTTTTCCACATTTTGTTATGTTACAGCCTTATTCCAAAATGGATTAAATTCATTTTTTTCCTCAGAATTCTACACACAACACCCCATAATGACAACGTGAAAAAAGTTTACTTGAGGTCTTTGCAAATTTATTAAAAATAAAAAAACTGAGAAAGCTCATGTACATAAGTATTCACAGCCTTTGCCATGAAGCTCAAAATTGAGCTCAGGTCCATCCTGTTTCCCCTGATCATCCTTGAGATGTTTCTGCAGCTTCATTGGAGTCCACCTGTGGTAAATTCAGTTGACTGGACATGATTTGGAAAGGCACACACCTGTCTATCTAAGGTCCCACAGTTGACAGTTCATGTCAGAGCACAAACCAAGCATGAAGTCAAAGGAATTGTCTGTAGACCTCTGAGACAGGATTGTCACGAGGCACAAATCTGGGGAAGGTTACAGAAAAATTTCTTCTGCTTTGAAGGTCCCAATGAGCACAGTGGCCTCCATCATCCGTAAGTGGAAGAAGTTCGAAACCACCAGGACTCTTCCTAGAGCTGGCCGGCCATCTAAACTGAGCGATCGGGGGGGAGAAGGGCCTTAGTCAGGGAGGTGACCAAGAACCCGATGGTCACTCTGTCAGAGCTCCAGAGGTCCTCTGTGGAGAGAGGAGAACCTTCCAGAAGGACAACCATCTCTGCAGCAATCCACCAATCAGGCCTATATGGTAGAGTGGCCAGACAGAAGCCACTCCTTAGTAAAAGGCACATGGCAGCCCACCTGGAGTTTGCTAAAAGGCACCTGAAGGACACTCAGACCATGAGAAAGAAAATTCTCTGGTGTGAGGAGACAAAGATTGAACTCTTTGGTGTGAATGCCAGGTGTCACGTTTGGTGGAAACCAGGCACCGCTCATCACCAGGCCAATACCATCCCTACAGTGAAGCATGGTGGTGGCAACATCATGCTGTGGGGAACTGGGAGACTAGTCAGGATAAAGAGAAAGATGACTGCAGCAATGTACAGAGACATCCTGGATGAAAACCTGCTCCAGAGCGCTCTTGACCTCAGACTGGGGCGACGGTTCATCTTTCAGCAGGACAACGACCCTAAGCACACAGCCAAGATATCAAAGGAGTGGCTTCAGGACAACTCTGTGAATGTCCTTGAGTGGCCCAGCCAGAGCCCAGACTTGAATCTGATTGAACATCTCTGGAGAGATCTTAAAATGGCTGTGCACCGACGCTTCCTATCCAACCTGATGGAGCTTGAGAGGTGCTGCAAAGAGGAATGGGCCAAACTGGCCAAGGATAGGTGTGCCAAGCTTGTGGCATCATATTCAACAAGACTTGAGGCTGGAATTGCTGCCAAAGGGGCATCGACAAAGTATTGAGCAAAGGCTGTGAATACTTATGGACATGGGATTTCTCAGTTTGTTTATTTTTAATAAATTTGCAAAAACCTCAAGTAAACTTTTTTCACGTTGTTATTATGGGGTGTTGTGTGTAGAATTCTGAGGAAAAAAATGAATTTAATCCATTTTGGAATAAGGCTGTAAGATAACAAAATGTGGAAAAAGTGATGCACTGGGAATACTTTCTGGATGCACTGTACCTTGACAACTTTTTACATTTTTGGCAAAGAGATCACAGCTCCATTCTCACCCCTGATAGCAAAACCAAAAATATTGAATATCATGAGGCCTTTGGATACGAAAGCTATCAATATAAATTCTTCTCAATACAAATTATAAAAAATTTTTTTTAATTGATTTTTAAAGTTTGTCCTGTTTCAAAACTATGCAGGCAGAGCTGTGGGTGACAGCTAATTAAACATGAATATTAAAAGATATTATACCGTTATGTTAATGACACAATTACCACATGTTGGCTGAAGCCACACCCCTAACAATACTTTGCCACATCCTTATGGCGGCCCACCAGAAAACAAAACAGCAGCACAGTCAGCCATTGACTAACCAGCTTGGTCCTGAAGAGGGTCACAAGTGGTGCTGGAGCCTATCCCAGCTGGCACAGGGCACAAGGCAGGAGCAAACCCTGGACAGGGTGCCAAGATAACTGCACCCTGATAACCTGTTAATACTGGAAAACATCCCACGGGATTACTGTCAGCTGAAAAATACCAGGAGAAGCAAATGCTATGTCAAAAAATCATCATAAAGGAATGAGCAAGAGGTGAGAAGTCACAGAGACAAACGGAAACCGAGCAGACAAATAAAAAAAGGGAACCAAGAATTGCAAACTGAAGATCAAAAAGGGGAAGCAAAAAACAAAAACACACCCCCTAACTGCTCGACTTTTCCTTTGCCCCTTTTACCTTTGCCAAGTCGACAAAAGCTTTGCTCTATCCACTAAGGGATCCTGAACATTGGCACCACGGCCATATTTAATGACTGGAGCTAACGGGCCTGACCCCCGGGGTCGACGCACGGTCACGAGAAAATCTCAACCAATCGGGAAGTGTGTTGCACTGAAGTGCCACTGTAACCAAGTGACAGGATTACGTGACGTGTCCATCGTGGCATTTCACGGTTAAGTGACACATCAGCACTAAAAAGTAAACAAAACAAAAGAGCAATTCAAATGAAGCAAACAAATATTATAAATAAAACTTTTGTAAGGAGCATGCCGTTGATGCACATATTACAGGAGAAATACAGTTCTGAATTATAAACGTCTAAAAGTCTAAACACCACAAAAAGATTTGAAACTATGGAGTCAAAATAACTGCTATCTTTTTATACATGTTAAATTAATCAGTGTGGTTAAATTATATGCAGTAAACATAGTTTGCAGTGTACTATCTATTCAAATGTATTGTGAAATTAATTTAGTAATAAAATGCACTGCAGATTTCTTTCCAACAGATGGTGTATCAAATATTTTCAGTAGTAAAATGCATTACATTTTTCATTCCAACAGATGGTGCATCACACACATTTTTAGTAATTAAAAGCTTTGCATTTGTCATTCCAACAGATAACAGATCATGCATCACAAATACTTGCAGCAGTAAAAGCACTGCATTTGTCATTCCAACAGATGGTGCCTCACACACATTTTTAGTAATTAAAAGCTTTGCATTTGTCATTCCAACAGATAACAGATCATGCATCACAAATACTTGCAGCAGTAAAAGCACTGCATTTGTCATTCCAACAGATGGTGCATCACAAACATTTGTAGTAATGAAATGCTTTGCATTTGTCATTCCAACAGATAACAAATGGTGCATCGCAAACATTTGTAGCAATAAAATGAAATGCATTTCTCATTCCAACAGATGGTGCACCACAAACATTTGTAGTGATAAACATGCTTTGTATTTGTCATTGCAACAGATAACAGATGGTGCACCACAAACATTTGTAGGAACAAAATGCATTGAATTTTTCATTTCAACACATGGCGCGTCACAAACATTACCATTACTTTTATGAAATTTATACCAAATTGCAAATAACAGAGACATAGCCCCAGAAAGACATGCACAAACACAGACACTTGTCCTTTTAATAAGGTAGAAAGGCTGATTTCTGTCCATCCAGCTGGTACTCTGTTTTTGGGTGAATTCAGTGTTATTGTTTGCAGTGAAGTGGGTCTGTCTGGTTCCTATCTCTGTTATATGCCATGTGGTATGCAATGTGTAAAGTAATGTTTGTGATGAACCATCTGTTGGAAATTGTAAGTAAATGTTTCTGGTGTGCCATATGTTGGATAACAGAGACATAGCAACCAGATGCACACACAGCTACACAGAGACAGACACTTGTCCTTTTATTAAGGAAGATTTTATACTTTCTGTACATATATATATATATATATATATATCACACAGAATATACTGTACATAGAGTGTATACCTATGTACAGTATGTATGTTAGTATAGTCAGACACTTGAGCACAGGGAGCATTTTACAAGCTTTTATCGGATTAATTGAGTGCAACACCATCACTAACTTTTATTCCATCTTTTTCCCCTAGAGAAAGGAAAATAACTGGACAATCACTGAGGTCACTTCCTTCCAGTCAATATCGTGTTTAACTGAAGTCACCACCAGAGATCAGCATTCATGACTGGCCCATCCACTCAGGGTCATGGAGCTCTGTGCCCATGAAACCTTTTTGCTTTGTACAACGACGCTACATCAGACCTTATCAAGCACATTTCATTCTTCAGACATACAAATTAAATGAGGCATCCTGCAAGCGTTAACATTATACAAAGTTATTGTCTGTTATACCTGCATTGCTATCACTCTTTAATGTAATATTGTTCTTTATCATTATGCTGCTGCTGGAGTATGTGAATTTCCCCTTGGGATTAATAAAGTATCTATCTATCTATCTATCTATCTATCTATCTATCTATCTATCTATCTATCTATCTATCTATCTATCTATCTATCTATCTATCTATCTATCTATCTATCTATCTATCTATCTATCTATCTACAGGACCCCAACCCTCCTTATGTTGTCCTTTGTTTTCTTCCACAATTTACGGCGTCACTTAACCAAATATAACCAATGCTTTTCAATACACCTTCATGCCACCCTCTTCCTGCACATCTACTGTTTAATGTAGAATCCCCCCACAGCCCACCGGCCCTACCCCACTCCACTTCCCAAAGAAAGTATTAATAAATTTTTTTTAGCCGTAATCATGTTAGACACATCCATGAATTGTCCCCTATTTATCACATTGTCACAAAACACTTGCGTCCGAAGGTTGTGACATGGGCTGCTCTGCGCTCGAGACCCGGGGAGGCTTGGTGACCGTCTTCATTTCCATCTGCTCACTGCTCCATTACTCCAAGCCAAACAGCACATCAAATTAACCTGATGAATTGAACAATTGCCTTGCTGTGCCTCCGAGTTATTAATTACACTTCCTAACAATTAAGGGGATTTAATTATAAGATATCCATAAACGTCTGCCTATTCCCAACACGGACGCTCAAGGTGCCTGTCACTTCTGCCCTCAGGCCTTTTGGTTTAAGTAACAAGTATTGATTTCCAAAGGGCAGAATCCTGGCACCTGCAGTTTGTCCCTGTATGTGAAAGCTAAGTCTCTGCTTCTGCCTGTCAATAAGTCTTCTTAATTCAGAAGAAAAGTTAAAGGTATAAAAATACATCGATGGAAGGTTTAATGCCGGCAGAGAAATGTCTCGTCATCTAATTCAAGGTCAGTGAGGAGCACAGCCAAACCCCACATCAGGTACCGCAAATTTTTGAACAGACACCCGCTCTGAATTTGTCACCAGTCTCATGTCGAGCAGCGGTCGCTCTCTCTCTCTTAGGGTGACATCTGGAGATTCCATTTGACTGGACATGTGATAAAGGGGCCGTGGTGGGAGCCAAGATGAACACAAGGAGAACGTGAACATGAAAAAGAACATGAAAGTCCAGAAGTGAGCCAATGGCTCAAGCAATTAGGGTATCATAGACAGTGTACTGCCATTAAAGGGTCTTGTGGTCCTGGACACTTACAGGATGGGAAGGTAGGAGGACTGGGTTAGGAGGGCAGGTTCTGGTCCATCAGGGTGATGCCACCAACGTCACAAGGCTGCCTGAGGGTTTGTAGCTTGGGCTGGCAACCCTTATTGGAAAGGAAAACAGAAGCTGATAAGAAGTCCAGTCAGGATCAGGGCCGTTCTTAGGTTTTTGGGGGCCCTAGGCAAAGGTACCTGTTGGGGCCTTGCTGTTTCTATCCATATGAATGCATAATAATTATTTTATCTGTATAAATGTGTAATAATTAGTGAGGCAAAGCTTATCATTTTATAATTATACTGTATATTATATATACCAGTGTGGGACATGGCCGGCCTTTTATCCTGGCCAATACCCCCAGGCCGCCAGGTGGAGCCCTGCCTGCAACATAGAGGTGCTCCGAGTTCCAGCAGGGCATTATGGACAATGGAGTTTTCATCCACAGACTTGCTGGATACCACAGAGGCCCCTAGAGGACGCTGCATGGTGGCCTAAAGACTCTTACGTGCCCTGTTACCCGGAAGTACGTCTTAGTCACAGCGACAAGGGAAATGACGGGATGAAAAGAAGACTTTTGGGTCTGACCCGGGAGTGCTAAGAAGTCACATGGACAGGGGTTCAAGAGCACTTCCAGGTCACGAACTATATAAAGAGTTGAGCTGAGCTGGGTGGAAGGGTGGCAACGTGTCTGGGAGAGTGGAGGAGTGATTATTATTGTGTATTTATATGAGTATTGTGGAGAGGAGAGTGCTTTGTGCACATTATAGTTCAAATAAATATTATATTTGGACTTTTACCTGGTGTCTGGCGTATAGTCTGAGGGTTCAAGGGAGCGATAGCGCCCCCTATCTGTCACACCAGATTTGAGAGGAACATGTCAAAGGAACCCACTGACTGATGACATGTAAATCAAACCTTTAATGTAAAAATATCTTGCGTACTTTCATTTTTGCAAAGTCTTTGATTAATAATAAGTTACTTTAAGTGTGAATAATCGAAGGAGTCAATGACTTTGTGCTCAACTGATATTAATGCTAAGCCATTATAATCGATCTGATGTGCAGACGCCCTGGCAGGTGAGGAGCAGGATCTGCCCTCCCATTGGGGCCCCACCCGCTACCCCAGGACCCATCGTCACCATCGATGCCGCCTGTCATCACCGTTTCCTCTCTGCTCACATGTAACCATACTGATAATTCTTCCACTGAAAATTTGTACTTCTGAAATATGGACCTGAAAGTTGTATTTGGTTATGGCTAAAAAAAAAGGCTGGGCTGGGCCCTTTGGCAGTGGGGGCCCTAGGCGGTCGCCTAGTTTGCCTGTGTCTAAGAACGGCCCTGTCAGGACTTCTAATCAGCTGACCTCAACAATAATAACAAAGTCTGAGAAGACGACTTTATGGTCTTAAGTACCCAAGACGATGGATGGTAAGGAGCAGGCCCTGATACAGCACATTTCCATCCACACCCACCACATGACAAACCAACTCAGGATCCCAGATTAGGACCCGAGTGCACCACACGAGTTCAGATGGAATGGAATCATTTTATATGGAGGCTGACGTGCCAATTGTGCCATCAACCCTCCAGGTTTTCCCTGTAAATTGGAGGAGCTGCTTTGGAGGGCTGGATGCAGATTAACGTCACACCCCAGGATGGAGCAATTGCAGATTAAGGGTTTTGCTCAAGGGCCCAATAAAATAACAATGCTAGTAATCCCAGAGTCTTATTCTCTACAATTGATCATCTGTTAAACCAGGTAACTCAAGGGAATGCCTCCTAAGTACTTCCAGTAAAACCTGTGAGGCTATTGCTGTATTTTTCAATCAAAAATTAATGATATTAGAAATAACATAGTATATCTCCCCAACACTAAGGATCCTCCTAAGCCCCAGTACTCAGTACCCAGTTATAAACAAATTAAACTCTTTCACCAGGATAGATTTACCTGATTTACATAAAATAATTTCTCAACTGAAACCCTCCACCTGCGTCCTTGACCCAATACCAACAAATTTTTTCAAAGAAGTATCGGGCGTGCTTATTGATAATGTTCTTGACATAGTAAATTCGTCATTAGATATGGGGGTCTTCCCAGACTGTCTTAAGACTGCTGTAGTTAAACCTCTACTTAAGAAAAATAATCTCGACTCCTCTGCTTTTGAAAATTTTAGACCCATCTCTAACCTACCTTTCTTAAGTAAAATTCTAAAGAAGGCAGTCATTATGCAGTTAAATGACCACCTCAATAAACCTGCTATTCTTGATAAATTTCAGTCAGGTTTTAGAACAAATCACAGCACAGAAACTGCACTCGTTAAAGTAGTCAATGACTTGCGGGTAAATGCAGACAGAGGCCATTTATCTGTTCTCATCTTCTTAGATCTGAGTGCCATATTTGACACCATTGATCATAATATTCTTAGAAATCGCCTTAGTCAATGGGTGGTCCTCTCTGGCAGGGTCTTAAATTGGTTTGAATCCTACCTGGCAGGGAGAAAATTCTTTGTTAGTTGTGGTAATTACAACTCAAAGACACATGATATCCTATATGGTGTTCCACAAGGCTCTATACTGGGTCCGCTGCTCTTCTCAATCTACATGCTTCCGTTAGGTCAGATTATCTCAGGGCACAACATGAGCTACCACAGCTATGCTGTATTTATCAATAGCACCTGATGACCCTGATTCTCTTGATTCACTAACACAATGTCTGTCTTGTATTTCTGAATGGATGAATAGTAATTTTCTCAAGCTAAATAAAGAGAAAACTGAAATCTTAGTGATTGGCAATAATGGATACAATGAGGCTATCAGAAATAAACTTGATGCATTAGGATTAAAAGTCAAGACGGAGGTAAAAAGCTTTGGGGTAACTGTTGACTGTAATCTGAATTTTAAATCGCATATTAATCAGATCACTAGGACAGCATTTTTTCACTTAAGAAACATAGCAAAAGTTAGACCTCTTATATCATTGAAAGATGCTGAGAAATTAGTTCACGTGTTTGTTTTCAGTCGACTAGATTACTGTAACGCACTCCTCTCAGGTCTACCCAAAAAAAACATCAATCGTTTGCAAAGAGTGCAGAATGCAGCTGCTAGAATCCTAACCAGGAAAAGAAAATCCGAGCACATTTCTCCAGTTTTGATGTCACTACACTGGTTACCTGTGTCATTCAGGATTGACTTTAAAATTCTGCTTATGGTTTATAAAACCTTAAATAATCTCGCCCCATCTTATATATCGGAATGTCTGACGTCTTATATTCAAAATCACAACCTCAGATCCTCAACTGAGTGTCTCCTTAGAATTCCAAGAGCAAAACTTAAAAGAAGTGGTGAGGCGGGTGGCCTTCTGCTGTTATGCACCTAAAATCTGGAATAGCCTGCCAGTAGGAATTCACCAGGCTGATACAGTGGAGCACTTTAAAAAACTGCTGAAAACACATTACTGTAACATGGCCTTCTCATAACTTCACTGTAATTTAAATCCTGATACTCTGTATATCCAATTCATTATAATAACTATTCATGGTGGCTCTCAAATCTGTACTAACCCCTACTCTCTCTTCTGTTTCCTTTTCCGGTGTCCTTTTGGTGGTGGCAGACACCATCTACCCAAAGCACCATGACGTTCCAACAGTGATGGATGGATTAAAAGCCAGAAGCCTGTATGACCATCATCATCAAGTCCTTCTGTGAGAACCCTAAATACAAAGAGGACTATTTCATTTATGTTAGGTAGAATGCCCAGAGGGGACTGGGTGGTCTCGTGGCCTGGAACCCCTGCAGATTTTATTTTTTTTCTCCAGCCTTCTAGAGTTTTTTTTTTTGTTGTATTTTCTGTCCACCCTGGCCATCGGACCTTACTCTTACTCTATGTTAACTAATGTTGTCTTATTTTAAATTTCTTATTTTGTCTTTTATTTTTCTTTTCTTCATTATGTAAAGCACTTTGAGCTACTTTTTTGTATGAAAATGTGCTATAGAAATATATATGTTGTTGTTGTTGTTTAGGGTAACCCTATTACACCTTCATTTTGTTCTTATTTAATTTGCTGTTTTAAGTTTTCTTTGCACATATCAAGAGCGCCCCCTATGGGTAGCAATATATAACCTTGACTTATATGGATGACCACGGCCCTTTATCACAATTCCAACTGACAGCTTTTGATGTTACCGTTTAGGGGGGGCTGCTGTTGGCCCCATCGAGATTCCAAGTGCGTTTCCCAGACGTCTGCTCTTTTCTACTCCTGCCAGTAGCACTGCCAGGATTTCCTTTCTGATGTTCGACAGCACATCAAAACCCATTTTGATCAAAATGAAATATACCTTGTCTTACTGGAGGGAACAAAAAAATGAAAGAATATCTGGTGCCTGGTTTGTTTCTTTGATTTTTTTATTTATTTTCAAGTGGTTGTGTGCCAGTATGTGCCATCTCTGGCAGCAGATGTGCATGTGTGCAGCCTGCGGGCTTGTTAGCCAAGTCAGAATCCAACGAAAGGCAGAAGTCGAGGAAAACGAGAGATAACATGGCATTGTCAAACCAGCTGAATCCAGTTCAGGTTCACAGATTGGCAGGTGGAGCATCGAGGACAAGACAGGGACCAACTGTGGACAGTCCACCACTCGGCCCACTCACTCACACAAGGATCACTACATTTCCATTTCTTTGCTTAGAAGACGCATTTAATGAAAGAAACTCACAAAAGAGATCAACCTAATGGAGCAAACGTCAGTCTGGGTGACTGCTTAGGAACAAATCGAACAGGACAAGGTGTGACCACAAGGGGGTGCCATTGAGCCCCAAACCCCAGACACAATTACCCCCCACACAGTCACAAATGCAAATAAAGGTTATTTCTTTATACGGTACTTTCACTAAACTTTCCAAAATTCACCAACTATTAATTAAAGTTTCCTTCCTTAACTTTCACACGTCTGGTGAGCTTAGTCCCATTTCCTCTCGACTACGACTCACCTAAGTGAAGCAAGGTGGCTGATTTGGACCCAGGAGTACTTTTGATGTCATGACATAGCATGATAGAAGCACTTCTGAGCAGGGAGACCTTCACTCAACAGCACCCTCTGGTGGCACACAGTCATCCCGACAGAGTTGCCCATCTAAACTGCAGGTCCCGGAAATCCCTAAAGGGGTCCAAACAGGGTCCATACCAGTGTAACACTGCCACCTATTGCCCTGGAAGATAAATCAACCCTGATGGCCAGCCCCCCAGTTCCATCCATTATATGATTGCCCCGAGTATGATAGGAAGTTATACCAGACGGGCTGCTCTGCCACTTATGTAGCCCATCCGCTATGGCATCCTGGATTGGTCAGACTTCACTCTCCATTCCAGTCGAGATACCAATCCATCTGTTCAAGCATTTACAAAACTGACAGAATTGACCATCACATGTGAAGAGAGCAAAAAAAAAAAATGGCAGAAAGTTACATTAACAAGATTACAAAACCTAACCGAGTTTCAGGATGAAAGTGATGTCACCCACCAAGTACCCCCTCTGTCTAGACCAGCAGTTTGGTGATAGACATTCATAGATCAGCAAAAATTCAAATTAATTGACATGCTATCCACTCCAAACCCTAACCTTAACAACACTGACCCCTAACATTAATTAACCCCTAATCTTAACTATTTAAATGTTGGTGTATTTGATTACACTCGCGCATAGATCATCATCCCCTTGTGTATGGGCATGCATGTGTGAATCTCAAGTGACATCACAATATCAACTTAAAACTTACTACTGGCATTGACCTGCAGTGACATATGGCTGTGCCGCTCAGCAATTGGATATTATTGGCTAATGTTTGTGGTGCACTGCCTGTTGGAATGAAAAAATCCAAGGCATTCCATTGTTACAAATGTTTGTGATGCTCCACCTGTTGGAATGAAAAAAATGGTATGTATTTTATTGCTACAAATGTTAATGGTGTGCCACCTGCTGGAATGAAAAAAATGCAATCCATTTTATTGCCACAAATGTTTGTGATGTGCCACCCGTTGGAATGAAAAAAATGCAATGCATTTTATTGCTACAAATGTTTGTGACGTGCCACCTGTTGGAATGACAGAGACATTGTCACTGGAAGAACACACAGTTACAGAGACACACAGACACTTATCCTTTTGTTAAGGTGGATTCATTTAGAACACTTTCATTTTGACGTTAAAGAGTCTTTTCCAGTTAAACGAGGTCAGAAAAGGGAAATTAAATCCATTGGGATTCAACGCCATATAACAATAAAATGTGAAAATGTCCAATGGGGTAAAAATTTTTGGTTGGCACGGTACACAATTCTGACCTATGTGAATTTCCAAGAAGAACTAACTAAGTGTCTGTCTACTGCATGGACCTCTCATGCACACATCCACACTCATGGGAGAAATAGTTAATTTTGATAAATATGGATATTGCTGTGGAATGGTAATAAATGGGCCAATGCTTGAATGACAGCTGCAATTACTATGAGTAAACATTTGCAGTGCACCATCTATTAGAATGTGTTTTGTAATGCCTGAAGTAATACAATGCATTGCATTTGTCATTCCAACAGATGGCATATCACATTCATTTGTTGTAAATAGAGAAAAGCCAAGCAAAATGACACCTTTTATTGGCTAACTAGAAAGATTACAATATGCAAGCTTTCGAGGCAACTCAGGCCCCTTCTTCAGGCAAGATGTAATACAGAAACTGAAGTTTCCTATGTTTATATACACACTCTAGGACAAGAAACAACATTGGTAAAAATTTAAATGAGAGATTTTGAATGTAAAAAATTAATAGATTCATTCAGGCTAGGGTTAATTTAGCAAGAGAGAAAAGAACAATGTATTGTCAAGATCTCTGGATAAGATAACTGTCCAACAAAGTCTTTTGAAGTTTGTAATGAGTTTTTTCAAAACAATGTGGGTCTGTAGACAGGTTGTCTGTTATTCTGTAAATATTGTAAATAAAATGCATTACTGTAAACGTATATGGTACGCCACTTGTTGGAATGCAATGTATATGTTTCTGTTATATGCCATTTGTTATGGGATTCGTAAAAGCAGGGTTAATGTAAGATACATCCGCTTGCAGGGTCACACCACCGTATGTCTCCATAGGTCTACTTCAGCAGTTGTAGACTAGCAGTTTCAGGATGTCTAGGCCAGCAGTTTGGTAATAGAAGTTCAAAGTTTGGCAAAAATCAAATTGATTGACATGCTAACCACTCCAAACCCTAACCTTAACAACACTGAGCCCCTAATGATAAGTAACTCCTAATCATAACCGTTTATGTGTTGGTGTATTTGAGGACACGTACATAAAGATCATCACCCCATTGCGTATGGGCATGTATATTTGAATCTCAAGTTATATCACAGCATCAACCAAAACCACACTGATCCTTAACCTAATCCTCCATCCTAAAACTGATGGTCTAGAACTACTGGCATAGATGGACATGCAGTGATGTATTAGCTGTGCCGTTCTGCAATTGGATATTATTGGTTAATGTTTGTGATGCGCCACCTGTTAAAATGAAAAAATGCAAGGCATTTTAATACTGCAAATGGTTGTGGTGTGCCACCTATTGGAATGAAAAACAAAATGCATTGTATTACTACAAATGTGTGTTACACGCCATCTGTTGGAATGAAAAAACACAATGCATTGTATTACTACAAATGTGTTTTACACGCCACCTGTTGGAATGAAATAAACACAATGCTTTTTATTACTACAAATGTGTGCTACACACCATCTGTTGGAATGAAACAACGCTTTTCATTATTACAAATGTTTGTTACATGCCATCTGTTGGAATGAAATAAACAACGCTTTTTATTACTACAAATGTGTATTACACACCATCTGTTGGAATTAAATAAACACAACGCTTTTTATTACTACAAATGTGTGTTACACACCATCTGTTGGAATGAAACAATGCTTTTCATTATTACAAATGTGTGTTACACACCATCTGTTGGAATGAAATAAACACAATGCATTTTATTACTACAAATGTGTGTTACACGCCACTTGTTGGAATGAAAAAAACACAATGCATTTTATTACTATAAATGTGTGTTACACGCCATCTGTAGGAATGAAATAAACACAATGCATTTTATTACTACAAATGTGTGTTACACGCCATCTGTTGGAATGAAATAAACACAATGCATTGTATTGCTACAAATGTGTCTTACACGCCATCTGTTGGAATGAAATAAACACAATGCATTTTATTACTACAAATGTGTGTTACACACCATCTGTTGGAATGAAAAAAACACAATGCATTTTATTACTATAAATGTGTGTTACACGCCACTTGTTGGAATGAAAAAAACACAATGCATTTTATTACTACAAATGTGTGTTACACGCCATCTTTTGGAATGACAGAGACAATGACACCTGATGGACACCCCGACACTTATCTTTTTATTAAGGTGGATTCATTTAGACAATTTTCACTTTCACTGTTAATCAGTGTTAGAAAAGCCATATTAAATACATTGGGATTGAATGCTGTAAAATGATACAATGTGATGGTGGGGGGGGGGCACATTTTGTCGGCACGGTACATCATTCCCACTTATGCAAAGTTCACAGTAAGAATTAGCTCTAGATGGAATGCCCGCCCATTGCAGGGTCTTCTCCTGCACCCATGATGCAAACTTAATTGTGATAAATATTAATATTGCAGATGAATGGCAGTAAATGGGCTGATGTTTGATTGACAGCTGCAATTAGTCTGAGTAAATGTTTAACGCTTATTATCACCCACTCATATTTATTTCATAGGGGTTTAAGGTAAAATGAAAATAAAAATTAAAACCCAGAAGGAGCTTTTGGCTGCAATTCTGTGAATGATGTGCTATGTTAATCAAACGGCGGTCGCATTAACCGAATGTTAAAAAGTGTTCATCGAATGCTTACATTAGCGGTAATTAAGCATTCAAAAGCTGGCGGACTAATCAGCATTCATTATGAGGCGCTCTCCGAGGACGAGGATCGTTGTCAGTTGTTAGTAGAAGATTGTTAGGTCAATGATGAGCCGTAATAACCGTGTTCTACATTCTCTGAGTGCCCCGTAAGTGTGCCATTGTACCGCGGTCTGCTTGGCACAACAAGGGGGGGGGGGGGGGAGCAGTCTCATGGGTCGGGGGGAGGGAGGGGAAAGTGGAGCCAAAGTCAGCAGAATCCCCTGGTGGTCAGGGTATCAGCAAGGCAGCCCAAAGATTCTCCTAATCCTCGATTCATTCATTCAAGTCAAGATCATAGTGAGTGAAAACACTTCTGTGGAATCCCATGATTGTTACTTTTTTTTATTTCCATCCATCCATTTATTTTGTAACCTGTTTGTGCAGAGGGGGCTTACAGGGAAGGTGAAGCAAATTGAGGAGTGGACCCAAGTCAATCTCAGAGCAAACACACACACAACGGGGCAAATTTAGCATCGCCAATCTAACCTAACCTCCAGTGGTATAGCGGAGTCTGTGGCGATACGTTGTCACACACGCTCACCGGCCACTTTATTAGGTACAGTGCTTGTTAACTCAAATATCAAATCAGCCAATCACACGGCAGCGGCTCAATGCATTTTGGCATTTAGATGTTGTGAAGACCACCTGCTGAAGTCCAAACCGATCATCAGAATGGGGAAGAAGAAAGGTGACTGAAGTGACTCTGAACGTGACATGACTGTTGGTGCCAGACGGGACGATCGGAGTATTTCACAAACTACTGATCTACTGAGATTTTCATGTTTTACAGAGAATGGTCAGAAAAAGGGAAAATATCAGTGAGTGCCAGCTCTCTGTTGATGCCAGAGGTCAGAGTCTGAATGGCCAGACTGGACTGCGCTGATAGAAAGGCAACAGGAACTCAAATAAGCACTCGTTACAAACTGGAGTATGAAGAAGAGCAGCTCTGAACAAACAACACGTCAAACCTTGAAGCAGTTGGGCTACAGCAGCAGGACACCACGCCAGGGGACACTCCTGTCAGCTAAGAACAGGCAACCGACGCTACAAGTCACATGGACTCACCAAAATTGGACAACAGAAGATTGGAAAAATGTCGCCTGGTCTGAGGAGTCTCGATTTGTGCTGTGACGTTCGGATGGTGGGGTCAACAACATGAAACTGCCTTCTATCAACAGTTCAGGCTGATAGTGCTGGTGCTGTAATGGTGTGGCGGAGATTTTCTTGCCACACTTTTGAGAACCACCTGAGTATCGTTTACATGCCACAGCCTATCTGAGTATTGTTGCTGACCAACAACGTTCTTATCGTCTAAGAAATGTTCAGAATCGATTAAAAAGGTAAATAAAATGTTAGGTTATACAGTGAAAGCTGTTGAAAATAAATGAAGGGATGTGATGGTTAAAATAGTGAGATGGCATCTGCAGTGGAAAAACATTGCCTGGTCTGACGAGTCTCAATTTCTGCTGTGACATTCTAGGTTTAGGTTTAGGTTTATTTGTCATATACTGTATAGGTTAACACAGGGACTACATGAAATGAAATGTGTATGACAAGGAAAACAAGTCACTCAGCCTAGATCCAAAAAAGCTAAAAAATAATTATTCAGATGGTGGGGTCAACAACATGAAAGTATGGATCCATCCTGCCTTGTATCGATGGTTCAGGCTGCTGGTGCTGGTGCTGTAATGGTGTACAGTAATCCCTCCTCCATCGCGGGGGTTGCGTTCCAGAGCCACCCGCGAAATAAGAAAATCCGCGAAGTAGAAACCATATGTTTATATGGTTATTTTTATATTGTCATGCTTGGGTCACAGATTTGCGCAGAAACACAGGAGGTTGTAGAGAGACAGGAACGTTATTCAAACACTGCAAACAAACATTTGTCTCTTTTTCAAAAGTTTAAACTGTGCTCCATGACAAGACAGAGATGACAGTTCCGTCTCACAATTAAAAGAATGCAAACATATCTTCCTCTTCAAAGGAGTGCGCATCAGGAGCAGAGTCTGTCAGAAAGAGATAGGAAAGCAAACAAATCAATAGGGCTGTTTGTTTTTAAGTATGCGAAGCACCGCGGCACAAAGCTGTTGAAGGCGGCAGCTCACACCCCCTCCGTCAGGAGCAGAGAGAGAGAGAGAGAGAGAGAGAGAGAGAGAGAGAAACAAAGTCAAAAATCAATACGTGCCCTTTGAGCTTTTAAGTATGCGAAGCACCGTGCAGCATACTTAAAAGCTGCACACAGAAGGGAGCAACGTGAAGATAATCTTTCAGCATTTTTAGACGAGCGTCCGTATCGTCTAGGTGTGCGAACAGCCCCCCTGCTCACACCCCCTACGTCAGGATCAGAGAAAGAGAGAAAAGTAAGTTGGGTAGCTTCTCAGCCATCTGCCAATAGCGTCCCTTGTATGAAATCAACTGGGCAAACCAACTGAGGAAGCACGTACCAGAAATTAAAAGACCCATTGTTCTCAGAAATCCGTGAACCAGCAAAAAATCTGCGATATATATTTAAATATGCTTACATATAAAATCCGCGATGGAGTGAAGCCGCGAAAGGCGAAGCACGATATAGCGAAGGATCACTGTAGATGATATTTTCTTGGCATACTTTGGGCCCCTTAGCAGCGTCATGTGACCTATTCGGTGGCGTTGTTGCCGTCGGAGGGGAAAAAGTCTGAATTAGCGTAAGCTGCCCTAATTTGGGGTGTTCATAAGATAGATAGATAGATAGATAGATAGATAGATAGATAGATAGATAGATAGATAGATAGATAGATAGATAGATAGATAGATAGATAGATAGATAGATAGATAGATAGATAGATAGATAGATAGATAGATAGATAGATAGATAGATAGATAGATAATTAAGCTGAGGTTTGAAATGAAATTAAAGTGTTTTGGGGACATATTTAGGGTTTAAACTCTACAAATAGGCATTGTGAAAGATCCGCCCGGCAACAGACAGACAGGGACTCCAGATGTCTCAATAACACGCAGTTTATCAGACCAGTTGCACACACTCACACTCACACACACACACTATACCACCCCAATCACAAGGCTCAGTTCTTTCTTCCTCCTTCCTTCAGCTGCCTCCACTTCTCTCTTGCAAAGTCCATCTGCTGCCGCCCGACTCCGGCTCCTTGAATGGAGTGAGGTAGCCCCTTTTATTTCCGCCCCGGATGTGCGACAGGTGCTATGTGATGGTCTTCCGGCAGCACTTCCAAGCACTCTGGGTGTACGTTGTTCCTGTTTCGGCAGCACCTCCTGGCTCAGGAACCATGCAGGTGCCCCCTTGGTGGCAAACACAGGTGGCGCAGTGGTAGTGCTGCTGCTTTGCAGTAAGGAGACTGTGGAAGATTGTGGGTTCGGTTCCTCCCTGTGTGGATAGCGCTTTGAGTACTGAGAAAAGCGCTATATAAATGTAATCTATCTATATAATGTAATCTATCTATATAGTGCCTTATGCTAGCTATCTATCTATCTATCTATCTATCTGAAACACTGCATTCTCTATCAGTCCTAACTGTTCAGGTTGAGGAAGAAAGTTATTTTGCAGCGTTTCTAAATAGCTATCACCATTAACAACACGCCCTTCAAAAAACGAATGGCTCTATGACTCGATTTTTTTCCCCCAAAGCACACCACACATTAACTTTGGGAGAATCTCTTTCATTTTGGGGATTTTCAGTTCCCCAAATACGGCAAAAATAAAACTTCTAAATGACACAAAAAAAAAAAGATACATCAAGCTTTCGAATCCTTTTTACGAATTCTTTCTATCACATATACGTACAAAGTTAGCACTATTTTAAATTGCACACGGACTTTATGGACACCCTGTATTACCAATCCAAGGAGTCACTTGGACCATAATGGTGTAAGGATTTGGACAGAGAATGTAGAAATTTGGTTGCTTTATCCCTCCATCTCTCTTTCTCACACCAACACGATGAAGGACCATCTCACACACACTATGGACTGAAAAGAAGACCACCCTGAGAAGCACAACATATTGAGATGGGCATGCGGGCTTATTCTGAGGAAAGCCGACTAGAATTGAAGGCTTAACTAGAGATGTTTGAGCGACTAACAAGTCTGTGTGCCACCTGAAACTCCACATTAGCATTTATCAGGTGGTATGGTTGCCGATATTCACTTGCACTTTGCTTATTGTTATTATTTTATGAATATTATCCATCTGCGGTGGGCTGGTGCCCTGCCTGGGGTTTGTTTCCTGCCTTGCGCCCTGTGTTGGCTGGGATTGGCTCCAGCAGGCCCCCGTGACCCTGTAGTTAGGATATAGCGGGTTGGAGAATGGATATTACCCATAATACATTATTTAAAGTTGTAACTTAACTCCTGCTTGTCTTTCACTCTAAGCCGGGGTGGGCAAAGTTGTTCATGGAGGGCCGCAGTAGCTGCTCCAACCCAGTTGCTTAATAAGGAGCACTTATTGCTCAAGTAACACTTGTGCTTCTCTTTTGTGGTCTCGCTCATTAAGGCTTTGAACCCTTGTTGCTTATTTTAGTCTTAAAAATCTGTTTATTTGGATTTTAAAGGCTCCTTATTAGCAATAAGATGCAAAGGACAAAAGAAACCAGCAATTCTCCATTTACAGCTGTGAGTATGTATCATGCACCATTGGGTTTAATTAAATACTTTGGAAGGAAAGTGAAGAGAAAAAAGTGAAGGACTGAGAATTACTCCTCCGTTTTAGACTTCAGATCATTTGGATGATATCCTTAGAAAGGAAAAAATTAATATAGGATATGAGAATGACCTGACATGGCAGAGTTAATGGGCGGCACAGTGGCGCAGTGGGTAGTGCTACTGCCTTGCAGTAAGATGGGTTTGCTTCCTGGGTCTTCCCTGCGTGGAGTTTGCATGTTCTCCCCATGTCTGCGTGGGTTTCCTCCCACAGTCCAAAGACATGCCGGTTAGGTGCATTGGCGATCCTAAATTGTCCCTGGTGTGTGCTTGGTGTGTGTGGGCTGGCACCCTGCCCGGGATTTGTTCCTGCCTTGCGCCCTATGCTGGCTGGGATTGGCTCCAGTAGACCCTGTGACCCTGTAGCTAGGATATAGTGGGATGGATGGATGGATGGATGGATGGATGGATGGATGGCAGAGTTAAAGCACGCACAAGCCATTAAATTATTGGCAAGAATTGTTTAACTAATTAAACAACTGGGTTGGAGCAAAAACCGGCAGGCACTGCGGCCCTCCAGGGACTGACTTTGCCCACCCCTGCTCTATGCAATGGTCTGAGGTTATAGATGTAGAAGGGAAGGAGGGGAAAAGTTATAAAGTACAAAACCTTATAGACCGCGCTACGCCTATGAGATTTGAGGCCTTCTGACAAAGGCTACAACATTAAAGAATACAAAAGGGGAAAGTTGAGCCATAGAGAACTCTACCAGGGCAAAAAGACCCCCGAAGTCTTCACACAATTACTCCAAACGCAGGGACCCTCACCATTTTTGGGACTCTGCAAGTCGCTCAGTTCCAGGAGCAGCTTTGGTGTTGCTAAATCACCTCTCGTGTGTGTTTGGGGGAGGGGGGGCGTCATGGAGGTTAAGGCTTTAAACTTCAGATCCTGAGGTGGTGACCACGAGCGAGTCACTTCACCTGCCTGTGCCCCTCTTGGAATAACAAAAGAAATGGAAAGAAGTGAGTCCTAAAAGTCACAAGTAAATGTGTGCGTTCACCCTGTAATGGCACTGGCGTCCTGTCCGGGTATTGGTCCTACAATGGCTGGGATAGGATAAGTGGGTTAGGACTGGTGGACGTATTCATTGTAATCATTGATTTATAATGTAACATGAAAGCAGCCTGATACAATTCACCGGTCAACCGATTAATCTTCATTTGAGAAAGCGACCTTCACAGGGCCTGCCATTACAAGGCACCTTCTGCAGCGGCTGCCGTGTGTTGTGTGATTCTTCAAATAACAGCAGTCGTGTTAACCTGCACTTTAAAAAAAAAAAAAAAAAAAAAGGTGTCCGTCGAACAAACGCCTGCATAAATGCAATTAAGAATTTAAAAGCCGCAGGTTCCGTCGGGAAAAATCAGCATTCATCAGGAGGTGCTCTCCAACGAGGAGGATCATTGTCAGTTGCTAGCAGGAGATTGCGAGGTCAGCCCCGGCAGTCATGAGCTGGAATAACTTTAGGCTGCGTTCTCATTGTGAGGGGATTAGAGGGATTGAGGGGGAAACCACAACTGGGTGCGAAGAGGTGAAAGGTTCTTAGGAGAGGAGTGAAAGCTAATTACTGTCAGGGATGTGGGGTCTGATCAAGGTGAAGGAGGCCCTTCAGATGTATTAGGAGACATTTAAAGAGCTGCTAATGAAATGAATGTATTCTCTGTGCTTTCTGTCCATCGCAGGGTCACAGGGAGCCACAGCCTGACCCAGCAGCTATGGACAAAAGTCACAACGTGAAACCAGAATGTTATAAATACAGAAACAGACAATCAAGTGAGGCTTCAAGTCACATGATATCATCACACCTGCTAACTCCAGTTTGGGGATACCAGGGGGTGGAGCCAATAGAGGTGCCAGCCAGGCTGAAACCAGCTCTGGACGGGGTGCCATGCCATCATAAGATAGATAGATAGATAGATAGATAGATAGATAGATAGATAGATAGATAGATAGATAGATAGATAGATAGATAGATAGATATGAAAGGCACTATATCATAGATAGATAGATAGATAGATAGATAGATAGATAGATAGATAGATAGATAGATAGATAGATAGATAGATAGATAGATAGATAGATAGATAGATAGATAGATAGATAGATAGATAGATAGTGTGATGGGTGGCCATGGCTACTGCCTGGCCGGGACACCAACAGAGTGGAAGGACCAGGGGAAAGGGCATCGGTAAGGTAATACCTCCCCTGGGGCACTAGTGGGCAGCCCTCCTGGGTGGCTGTGGCACCACAGATTTCTGCAGGGCATGTCGGGAGCAGGAATTTGAAGCTCTGTTGGGTTCCATGGGGGCCGCCAGGGGGGAGCTGCAGAGCCTTATAAAGGACCTCTAGCGCACCAGGGAGTGATTCCAGGTAATACTGATGAGCCATCTGGAACACTCCCAGTGCCTGAATAAGAGGAACCACCTCACTCCATTGAAGGGCCAGAGTCGGGAAGAAGAAGACAAAGCCTGAGGAGGACTGGAGGTAGATGGGCTGGTGGCAAGAAGGGACTGTATATTGGTGTGTTGCGGTGTTGTTGTTTTGTGCAGTTTAATAAACCCGGGTGTTGTGTTGAACCTGTGTCCTGCCTGTGTGTGTTGGATTAGGGCGGCTATATGCCCCCTGATGGCATCACAATAGATAGATAGATACTGTAGATATGAAAGGCACTATATAATAGATAGATTTTAATCTTAGTATAGTAGGCAGGATTGATAGATTGTATTGTATTGTAATTGTAATTGTATAAAATGAAGCCCAGCCCATTAAATGACTGGTTGACTGATTGATTGCTTTATTGATTTATTCCTTGACTGACTGACTCATTGATTGATCAGTATACACTCTTAAGACCAGGCATTTTTACCCACTCCATGTTTCCCAACTCCACACACACATCGTGATTCCACACGTTTCCTGGGATTAGTCCGTTAGCGTATCTCCTTCATTTCCGTAAGTGGTCGTGTCACGGATTGATTGATTTCAGCTTTTATCTAGTAGACCGGATTGTCAAGGGGCTTCCATACATTTTGTTGGTATTTGCAGGCCTTGCCTTTTAACTGCTTAATTTGAATCCAACACATAGATAGATAGATAGATAGATAGATAGATAGATAGATAGATAGATAGATAGATAGATAGATAGATAGATAGATAGATAGATAGATAGATAGATAGATAGATAGATAGATAGATAGATAGATAGATAGATAGATAGATTGTTTTAATCTATCTATCTATCAGCAATCCCCCTCTCCAGTACATACCAGAATGACCAAAAAAAGAAAACTAAAAAAAAGAGAGAAAGTAAAACCCCTTCTGACTCGGCTTAAGAAAAATTACGCAGTCATAACCAGCGACAGTAAGGCACTATAAAGTCTTTTTTTAAGGGCTGCTCTGGGCTTTAATGTGCGTGTGTGTGTTTGCGTGTGTGTTTTTGTGATGGCGGATATTCACTACAGCAGACCCAGCGAGTTATTTCTCTGCCTTGCTCTAAAACGCTGGCCCCTTAAATGGCCAAACACAGGCACTGCCAGTGCCATTGACTTATTTGGCTGACTCTTCTATCCAAGGTGACTTACAGCATTTATGATACGCAACGGATTCCATTTCTGTTTGTTTTTTTCCAATTGGAGCACAGACAGGTCATGTGACTTGCTCAGGGTCACAGAGTGGTGTCAGTAGTGGGATTTGAAGCCACGTCCTCAGGGTCTGCAGTCCAAAGCCTTCATCGGCACACAACAGGTGTGATCAGCTGCTCTTCACGGCCAGTCCGCTAAAATGAGTTAGAACCCGATTGCGACATTAGTGGTCTGCACCTGAAAGTCTTATCACAGTAACGGGGGCTCACGGTCCAGACAACCATAAGCTAATATTCCTAAACACATCTCCACCGATATTTTGTTCTTAATGCAGTAAATTCTCCATTCCCTCCGGTTTACAGTAAGCTGCCGTATATATACACGTGAGTGAGGGTCTGATGGCGGGGGCCTCCGTTTAAACAGTAGGACTGCGTCATCGGCGGATTTAGATGGATGTTTACAACCCTTGAGGCTCCAGAGGTTAATGGTAAGTGACAAGTGATAACAGGAATTCGGAGCTCATTTAAAAGCAATTACGTTTACACTGAAGAAGAAGCAGATTGCTCGGAGGGTTCAGACGTTACTTTGATATATCGCTTCTCCGGCAGTATAATAATTCAGTTAATCTTACTCTCTAACTTCTCTTAATAATGAAGGAGCGCATGAAGATGAAGACGATGAGAGCCGTGTAACCCCTAGTTGTAGTAAATAAAAATGTTCATCTATCATCACGGGGACTAAGCAAGAGTTGATGGCACCCTTTGTGAAATGAGGTGATAATGAATGAATAAAATTAAAAACGCAAACAATGACTCACTTTTTGGACTCAAACGCATGGGAAGTCTTTAGGCGATTATTTTAACACAACAATTTGTCAAACTTAAAAAGGTTTCATTGAGTAGGACAGTTTTATTTTTTTGTGCAACACATACAGGAGCTTTGAAAATCAGACGTGTCCTTCCGTTAGGACCTCAGGGGGCCGAGACCCCTCTCAGACTGCTAGCTCGGACCATTAAGGATCTTTTATGAGTAAAAATATCCATTTAAAAATAAAATGCTCAAAAAAAAAAAAATGAAAGGAACACTTTGAAAACCAAATGGGCAAATTGGCTCTGTCTACTGATCTGGACGGATATGGTGATGTGTGAGGAACGAAAGGATGAAAATGAAAACGAACAACCGACAGAGGGACCCCCGAAAATCAAAAGGGGAAAAAATGAGGCGACAGGCAGGCGAGTCCATTTGGATGAAATGTCATTGCAGCAACACCAAATGGTACTCAGTAGTTTGTATGAATGCCTGACAACGTCCTAATGAGACAACAGATGGTGTCCTGGGGGATCTCCTCCCAGATCTGGACCAGGGTATCACTGAGCTCCTGGACAGGCTGAGGTGTCTGATGGACCCAAACATAATGTCCCACCCAGAGGTGTTCTATTGGATTGAGGTCAAGCCACTGAGCATGGGGGCCAGTCAATGGGTTCAATTCCTTCATCCTCTCGCCACATGAGTCTGGGCATTGTCGTGCACCAGGATAGGGTCTGACAATGGGTCCAAGGATTTCATCCCGATACCTAATGGCAGTCCTGCGGTGCTGTTGTCTAGCCTGTAGAGGTCTGTGTGTCCCTCCATGGATATGCCTCCCCAGACTGACCATCACTGACCCCCCCCACCAAACTGGTCAGGCTGAACGATATCACAGGCAGCATAACATTCTCCACGGCTTCTCCAGACCCTTTCACATCTGTCACATGTGCTCAGTGAACCTGCGCTTATCTGTGAAAAGCACAGGGCGCCAGTGGGGGACCTGCCAATTCTGGTATTCTGTGGCAAATGCTATTCGAGCTCCACGGTACCCACTAGAGGACATTGGGCCATCAGGCCACCCTCATGAAGTCTGTTTCTGATTGTTTGGTCAGAGACATTCACACTAGTGGCCTGCTGGAGGTCATTTTGTAGGCTCTGCCAGTGCTCATCCTGTTTCTCTTCGCCCAAAGGAGCAGATACTGGTGGGTCCTGCTGATGGGGTAAGGACCTTCTACGAGGGGCCCTGTCCAGCTCTCCCAGAGGAGCTGCCTGTCTGTTTCCTGGAATCTCCTCCATGCCATTGAGACTGTGCTGGGAGACACAGCAAACCTTCTGGCAATGCCATGTATTGATGTGCCATCCTGGAGATGTTGGACTACCTGTGCCAGCTCTGTAGGGTCCAGGTATGGCCTCATGCTGCCAGTAGTGACACTGACCGTAGACAAATGCAAAATGAGTGATAAAACAGATGAGGAGGGAAAAATGTGAGTGGCCTCCCTCCACCTGTTAAACCATTCATTCCTGTTTTGGGGGTCGTCTCATTGTCGCCCCTCTAGTGCCCCAAAGCAGCTGAAACTGAAGAACAAGCCCCTCTGCTACTTCACTGAGCAGATCAACAGCCCACAAGTGTCATTGACTTGATGCGATAGTCTTAAATTTTTTTGAACAGTATATTTTATTTTTTTACTTTTTAGTCGTTGAGTATTTTGCAAATGATTTTTCTTTAATTATTACTTCTTTAAAAGTATTACATAATAGATCTTCTTTGCAGAATTATTTGAATAATAAAAAGAATGATATTTTGGTCTCTATTTTTCTGTTCAGGCCCTTATGGGATTAGCGCTCGTTTGACACGAAAAAAAAAATCTCGACAACAGAACAGCAGATTTACGCCGGCTCTTTCTCACCATCATCATCATCATCACGGCTACTCCTTCGCAAGAATAGAGAAGTAAAGTCGGCGTGCGTATTTACTGACTCCACTCACTGGAAGAGACAAATGGGGGCGATCCTCTGCGCTCCGATATCTCACTCTGTTCTCTCTCCGCCATTGCTGTGTGCGTGTTAATTGGAATCACATAACCATTGGCTACGGCGAAATGTATTATGTAATTGCATCGGTTTTGACGGATTATTGCATTGTCATCGAAACTGAACACGTATGCAAAACTGGAAGAAATTAATTTTATCAAAAGTGGGTTTAAAATCAGTTGCAAGATTTGACCCATGACAAACAGACAGAAAGAGAAGTTAAATAAAATTTTTAATAAAAGGGTTTGGGGACCCCCCCCCCCCATAATTGAATGAATAGGCCGATAACTAAACACCACAACATGTACTCTCGGTCGGCTTTATAGAGGGATGGCAGGACGGATGTGCTTTTGGGGTAGGAAATGGAAGTGAGGTCACCCCCCCCCCCCCGTCCCCTCCCGGGGGCTGGGACCGAGGGTGTCAGGTGGACTTTTCTGCTGAAGGTCTGCAGAGGAACAAGAAGAGGCGTTCATGCTTATCGTCAACCCCCGTCCTGGCTTATCATCCTCTTTATTTTAAGCCCATCGACTGCCTTCCATGCGCACACGGACTGGCCCGGTGGGGCTTTCTAGAGGCGATTATCGTGAGGTGAAAAATAACCAAAAGTTGTGGAGATTGCTGTAGAGAGTGACAAGGCCTCGAGTTTGAAGAGACCTCGGACCACCCTTCTATTCAGAACTTTCAACTGAGGTTCGGCATTGCGGACTGCCCTCGTCAATTCAGACAACGGATTTTAAATTAGATTCGTGTCCGGTGGGAGATTTTCGTTCATAGCAGGCAGGTACAAAACATGACATTGTTACAAGGAGACAAAAAAATAAAGTAAGGGACAACGTGTGACAAGCATTGTTAGTCAACACCCCTAACATTTCTACCAAAGTGAATGATGAGCTCTAACAGTGATCAATAATCATTCAGGATTTAGCCGGAATCATAGAACTACTAGAATTCCAAATGCTTGAAGCTCAGTATTCCTAAATCTGTTGCTCCTGACCCTTGGGGTCTTAAATCCAGCAACCTGAAGGCGACAAATGAAACTTAGGGAGCAGAATCTGGCGTCCGTCTGGTAGAATCGAGTCATTGCTCGTTGCAGTTAAAGTTTCCAGCTAAATGAAGCTCCTGGTAAGCTGACTGTAGTGGAATTGATTACAGTAATACCTCGGTTAATGAATCCTCCGAGAATGAAGCTCCTTTAATAATGAAATCGGCATGAAACACGCATATGGCGTAAGCGCAAGTTGAAGTGCCAGTCCACTAGAGTGCTGTGCTTCCCTACACATTGCAGTCTGTCATTGGTATTGTGTGCATTGTAGGACAAAAAGTCATTATACACGAGTGCCTATTTATCTCTTTCTTAATTATAGAATTATTATATACCTGTACATACTGTATATTATTATAATCATTACTAATTTTTATAAAGTAATATCATTTGCCTAGTATGTCACAAAAATGTAAAGCTATATCTTTAGAAACTAAAATCCACCTTAATGAAATAAGTGTCTGTGTGTCCATCCAGTTCCTATGTCTCTGCTATCCAACAGATGGCGCATCACAAATATTGGCGTTGCTCTTAAACATTCCAACAGATGGCACATTGCAAACATTAGCACTGCTCTTACACATTCCAACAGATGGCACTTCACAAATATTAGCATTGTTCTTCCAAATTCCAACAGATGGCACATCACAAATATTAGCACTGTTCTTACACTTTCCAACAGATGGCGCATCACAAACATTAGCACTGCTCTTCCAAATTCCAACAGATGGTGCATCACAAACATTAGTGTTGCTCTTACACTTTCTAACAGATGGCACATCACAAACATTAGCACTGCTCTTACACATTCCAACAGATGGCGCATCACAAACATTAGTGTTGCTCTCAAACATTCCAACAGATGGCGCATTGCAAACATTAGCATTGCTCTTACACATTCCAACAGATGGCACTTCACAAATATTAATACTGTTCTTACACTTTCTAACATATGGCGCATCACAAACATTAGCACTGCTCTTACACATTCTAACTGATTGCACATCACAAATATTAGCACAGTTCTTCCAAATTCCAACAGATGGAGCATCACAAACATTAGCTTTGCTCTTACACATACTAACAGATGGCGCATTGCAAACATTAGCACTGCTCTTATACATTCCAACAGATGGCACATCACAAATATTAGCACTGTTCTTCCAAATTCCAACAGATGGAGCATCACAAACATTAGCTTTGCTCTTACACATTCTAACAGATGGCGCATCACAAATATTAACACTGTTCTTACACTTTCCAACAGATGGCGCATCACAAACATTAGCACTGCTCTTCCAAATTCCAACAGATGGAGCATCACAAACATTAGCTTTGCTCTTACACATTCTAACAGATGGTGCATTGCGAACATTAGCACTGCTCTTACACATTCCAACAGATGGCACATCACAAATATTAGCACTGTTCTTGCACTTTCTAACAGATGGCACATCACAAAAATTAGCACTGCTTTTATGAGTCCTGTACCAAATGGCACTTAACAGAGACTTAGAGATCAGATGGACACAATGCACTGCAAATGTTAACTCTGAATGCATCCAACAGAGAGGAACTGCCAGGTAGACTATAGGAGTCCTCTTGTGGTAGACCACCTGGACCCACTCCAGCCTGCCTTTCATACAAAGATTGGAGCGGAGGATACAATGACCTGTCTGCTCCACAAAGCTTATTCTCACCTGGACAAAGCTAGCAGCTCTGTGAGGATGATGTGTTTTTATTTCTCCAGTGCCTTCAATACCATCCAGTCATTGCTGCTGAGGGTTCAACTCAGAGCTTTGCGGTGAATGAGCCTGTGGTGTCCTGGATGATGGACTGTCTATTGGGCAGACTCCAGTTTGTGAGACTCAAGGACTGTGTGAGCAACACTGGAGCACCACAAGGAACAGGCCTGCGTGCTTCTCTTTTCACTCAGAAACACCTCAGACTAGAAACAGAACAGCAGGTCAGGTCACTGGCAGAAATTCTCAGATGATTCTGCACTTATGGGGGTTACTGATAAGGAGGATGAGACCGAGGAGAAGAGTCAGAAGGAGAACTTTGAGAATCATCTGCAACAGAACATCAGCAAAACAAAGGAATTGCTTATTGGCTTTCGCCACACGAAAGCGTTGCAATGTCCACTCACTATTCAGAAAGTGGATGTAGAGGTGGTCTGTCATACAAGTACTTGGGGGTCCACATCAATGACGGGTTGCACTGGTCTCAGAATGCAGAAGAAAGTGCATGACAGTCTCTTTTGTCTTAGGAGACTGTGTTCCAATGATGAGAGAAGTGACATCCTTCACATCTTCGACAACTCTTGTGATGGCCAGTGTGGTGTGCTGGGACGGTAACATCACCGCAAAAGAGGCCCACCGAATCAACAATGAATGAAAAGGGAGGCTCAGTTATGGGACACACTCTGGACCCTCTGGAGGTCACATGGAAACAAAAAAGAGTGCCAGTATGAACAAAGCTGCACATCTACTCCGTGACACACCAACACTGAGGACTTTCAGCCAACGAGTTATTC
This sequence comes from Erpetoichthys calabaricus, assembly GCF_900747795.2. Classification (NCBI taxonomy): domain Eukaryota; kingdom Metazoa; phylum Chordata; class Cladistia; order Polypteriformes; family Polypteridae; genus Erpetoichthys; species Erpetoichthys calabaricus. The sequence goes on from NC_041406.2 coordinate 5,787,908, forward strand.
AGCAGAATTGTGCGTCAAGTAACATCATGGGGGCTCCTTTATACCAACAGAAATACATCTTTCTTTTTACATTTTCTTTGCTTTTAGTCATTCTGATGTGTGTTCAGAACATTGTGTGTGTGTGTATAGATTGTTATATATCTATCTGTAGGTTTATTTATTTAAAGAATTTCCACAAAAAGCAAATTTCTCCCTAGGGACAAATAAAGTCCTATCTAATATCTATTATATAGTGCATTTTACATCTACCTAGCATATCGCACATTTCACATCTATCTATCCTGCCTACTATACTAAGATTAAAATCAAACATATAGTGCCTTTCACATCTATCTAGTTATCTATCTATATCATATAATGCCTTTCACGTGTATCTAGTTATCTATCTATCATATAATGCCTTTCACATCTGTCTGTCTATCTATCATATAGTGCCTTTCACATCTACATATCTATCAATTCAGCTCTTCTATCTTAAAGATCAAGTATCCATGTGTCTGTGCTTCTGTGCCTGTCATTCCAACAGATGATGCACCACAAACATTTGTAGCAATGGATTTTATTACTACAAATGTGTGTGATGCGCCATCTGTTGGAATGACAAATACAATGCGTTTTATTACTACCTGCCTTGCAAAACACATTTCAATAGATAGATATATAACAATCTGTAGTACACTATCTATAGGTTTATTTATTTAAAGAATTTCCGCAAAAAACAAATTTCTCCCTAGGGACAAATAAAGTCCTATCTATCTATTATATAGTGCATTTTACATCTACCTAGCATATCACACATTTCACATCTATCTATCCTGCCTACTATACTAAGATTAAAATCTATCATATAGTGCCTTTCACATCTATCTAGTTATCTATCTATAATATAGTGCCTTTCACATCTGTCTCTCTGTCTATCTGTCTATCATATAGTGCCTTTCACATCTACATATCTATCAAGCCAGCTTTTCTACTTTAAAGATCAAGTATCCATGTGTCTGTGCTTCTATGCCTGTCATTCCAACAGATGACGCACCACAAACATTTGTAGCAATGCATTTTATTACTACAAATGTGTGTGATGCGCCATCTGTTGGAATGACAAATGCAATGCGTTTTATTACTACATGCCTTGCAAAACACATTTCAATAGATAGTGTACTGCGAACTTAATGCTGAGGTCTTCATTGATTATTTAAATTTCAACCTGTCTTAGATGGGTATCACAGCTAGTAAATACATAACGATATAAGCAACAAAAAAATTAGATTTCATAACACATTATTTATTATTATTTATATTCACACTTCATGTTGTTTTCATTTATTGTCACATTTGATTCTACTTTTACTTATTTGAAAATGTATGCATTTATTTTTGTCTGAAATATTCCACTATACCAGGGGTAGGCAACGTCGGTCCTGGAGAGCCACAGTATGTGCAGGTTTTTGTTCCAACCCAGTTCCTTAACGAGAACTCAATTATTGCTGATGAAGCACATATTGCTTAAGTGACATTTTAATGCTTCATTTTAGTGGTCTCGCTTGTTAAGGTTCTCCAACCTTAATTTCTTATTTCAATCTTAAACTGCTGCATTCAGTGTTTTAATTGCTCCTTATTAGCAATAAGATGTAAAAGACAAAGCAGCCAGCAGTTCTCCAGCTAGCTTTTTTTCCAATTACATCTCTGTGTGTTCATCATGCACTGTTTGGTTTAATAAAACACTTAATAGTAAAAATGTGACAGACTGAAAATGATCTGTTTTAGGCTTCAATCATTTGGATGATATCCTTGGAAAGGAAAAAAAATCTACGATATAAGAGCCTTACATTGCACAGACTAACAAGCCATAAAATTAAATAAGGTCTGAGATTGGCAATGATTGGTTTCTAATTAAGCAATTGGGTTGGAATGAAAACCTGTAGCCACTGCGTCTCACCAGGACCGACATTGCCTACCCCTGCACTATACAATGCTTGCTAGGATAGGCTCCAGCTTCCCTGCAACCCTGCTCAGGGTTTGAAAAATGAATGGATGGATATTCCTCCATGCACTACAAACTGCAGCACAGTGTATCTCAAGCTGTGCAAACGTGGCAGCAAAACAGGTGAAAGTGTAAAAGTGCATGCATGCGCCATCTAGTGGCTGTGGTGGAGTGTGAGCAGAGCGGACTGTTCCATACACACACACACACAGGTCTTTCTTTTATATATCTTGTGATGGGTGGCCACGGCCATTACCCGGCTGGGATGCCAACTGGATGGAAAGAAGAGAGAGATCATCTACTAGGCACTACCTGCCCAGAGGGATTCTAGAGGGCGGTCCTCCTGGGTGGCTGTGACAACACAGATTCCTGCAAGGCATGCTGGGAGTTGTAGTTTGGCACAGCCCTGTTTGGGTCCGTGGGGGCCGCCAGTGGGAGAGCTGCGGAAGCCCTGCCTTTTGGGTTTCCATCACACCTGGGAGTGACTAACAAGCCCAGGACCAGCTGAAAAGAAACCACCTTACTCCATTCAGGAAGCCAGAGTCGGGAGGACGAGGGACGAAGCTTGCCATGGAGAAGCGATGGCGGAAGGAAACAGAGAGGGAGAAGGAAGATGAAATACTGTGTGCATCGGACTGCGTTTCCCTGAGCTGTGTACTGAGCACTGCAGGTGGGAAATGAGTGAGAAGCGTTTCCCACTCTAATCTTAAAGGCGCGTGTCGTGTTGCACTTCAGTCTGTGCCCGTCTGTGTTGCGGTTGGGGCAGCTGGAGTGCCCCTGCTTTCCACAATGTCTAACTTGTCTAATACAATCACGAGCAAACACATTCTGATATACAGTATCTAATAACACACAACTCATTTTTTTGTCATTGTCTAATCTGCTTAGTCCTGAACATGATCTGCTGGAGCCTATCCCAGCTAGCACAGGGCACAAGGGGCTGGAACACACACTGGACGGGACACCAGTTATTGTGTTGTTCCTGTTGTGATGTAAACTAGGTGTCCATGAGCCAAAAAACTCCTGATCACGAACACACAGGGAGTCCCGGGTTCAAATAACGGAGAGTTTGTTAAATTCACCTCCACAAAGTAACAAAAGCACAAAGACAGGTTGTCTTTTTCCACAAACCACAATTCCTCTCACCAGCGGCCCTCATCCAGTCGAGTGTTGCTCCAACTCTGACTCACCTGGACACGGGAGTGCGGTCTCTTTTATTAAGGAGTACTTCCGGGGCCAGTGCCACTGCCCGACGGGACTAATTCCAGGTCATACGAAAGACCCATTTTAGGGAGCGCATCTACCGACAGCGCCCCCTTGTGGCACCTGTGGTCCCCAGCAGAGCTGTATTGCCAGACTACATCTCCCAGCATTCCCTAGTGGTTCCCAAATGGGTGCCAATACAGAGAAAGCTGCTGCCATTTCCTGTTCTGGGGGAATCAAAAGTCCCCAGCAATATCTTCCACATCTGGAAGGTTGTCCGTCCATCTCCTCTGACCATCACTTCCAGGGTCTGTCTCCTACCTTTCTCTTGTTCGAAGTTGCCAATCTGCCTGTTCGGAGCTTCCTGTCTGGGTAAGGAACCCTCCCCTTCTCTGGTCGGGATGCCCGTCCAACCCGTGCGGCATTCACACCATACCTATTCAATACACCATTCAAACATTCACAGGTGCAGGATGGGAAAGGTCTATGAAGTTCAAAGCCCTGCTGCCTTCTACAAAAGGAGTTGGCAGAGATGCCCTCCACGCACCGATGGGTAGGCGGAGGACTATGGAGTGCGTTTCACAGAAATGCCAGGCGGCCACAGCTTGTTTTGCTCGTATTTCCTTCCCCGCCCGACTGTGCCTGTAGCTCAGCGGGCTTCCAGGGAGGTGCTGAAGTCACCATATCTTTATTTAACAGCTTGCTTAGAAGCAACATTTTCTTTATCTAATTAGCTCTGAATTTTGACTTCCAGCTAGCGAGGCTGAGCAGGCATTGTAAAGCAGGAGTAACAGCAGTGAGTCACATTGTTAACTCAAGCAAATGACTTACATAATGTCAGGAAAATGGTAGTGTTAACATCTGAAGAACACCGCGAGAGCAGTAATTAGCCCGTTTAAATATATGGTCTGGGTGGCAGAAATTGCATTATGGAAGAAAGCAGATAACAAAAAGGCCCTTCTGTTGGGAGCTCGCTTTCCATCAGGCGTTCAACGGAAATCCCATTTCACCTCAAAGCTTTCTAAAAGAGCGCGAGGACCGGCGTTTCAAACTCCCCAATGATACTCGGAGTGGAGCAAAGAATTGTCCATTCAGGAGACGACGGCCAACAGTCACCCCTCTGCACTGCTCATAAAGTCGTCACCCCCTTTGGAAGCTTTTAGATGTTATTATTATACGATGTCTGAATCACAGTGGAGTTAATTGGGCTTTTTTGACACCCACCCACAGAAAAAGAGTCTGTGCAGAGTGGTCTAAAGTAATGACAAATATAAAACACAAGATAATCGATCTCCAAGTTCTGTATATGCTACAGACAGCTGGTTGAAGCCCAAGTGAAGCCTTGGGCAAGGTTCACCACTGGTGTCCACCCAAAAAGAAGAAAAAAAAAAATACATGATAAATAAAAACACAAATGCCTTCCTCTACCACAGCAGACCATAGTATTGGCAAACTAAACACGTGTTTACGCAAGGTAAATAAATACTCAGCTTATAAACAGATAAGTGTTTGTGTGTCCATTCAGCTGCTATGTCTCTGTCATTCCAACGGATGGCGCATCACAAACGTTTTTAATATAAAAATATGTTACATTTGACGTTCCAATAAGGGACGCATCACAAACATTTACGGTGCTTTTACGAATCCCATACCAAATAGAATTATAAATGCAATGCATACGTCTCTCTTATATTCCAACAGATGACGCATCTGGAACATTTTTAGTAATTAAATGCATTGTATTTGTCATTCCAAAAGATAGCACATCACAAATATTAACACTGCTTTTACGAATCACATACCAAATGGCATGTAACAGAGACAAATTCACAGCATTTGTAATTCCAACAGATCACAAACAGATGTTGTAATAAAATACCTGATATTTGTCATTCCAACAGATGGCACATCACACGCATTTTTAGTAATAACATGCATTCCATTTGTCATTCCAGCAAATGGCACATCACAAATATTAACACTGCTTTTACGAATCCCAAACCAATGACATATAACAGAGACATATGTATTGCATTTATAATTCCAACAGATGAAATATCTCTAACATTTCGAGAAATAAAGTGCATTGTGTATGTCATTCCAAAAAATAGTGCATCACAAACAATTTTAGTAATAATATGTATTGCATTTGTCATTCCAACAGATGGCTCATCACAAAAATTAGCACTGCTTTTTATGTTTCCCATACCAAATGGCATATAACAGAGACACATGCTCTGCATTTGTAATTCCAACAGATGATGCATCACAAACAGATGTAGTAATAAAATCCATGGCATTTGTCATTCCAAGAGATGGTGCATCACAAACATTTTTTATTATAAAATGCATTGCATTTCCCACTGCAACAGATGGTACATCACCAACATTTTTGCACATGCACTGCATTTGTAATTCCAAAAAATGACGCATCACAAACAGATGTAGTAATAAAATATGTGATATTTGTCATTCCACGAGATGGCGCATCACAAACATTTTTTCTTATAAAATGCATTGCATATGCCATTGCAACAGATGGCACGTCAGACACATTTTTAGTAATAACATGCATTGCATTTGTCATTCCAACAGATGGCACATCCCAGACATTTTTAGTAATAACATGCATTCCATTTGTCATTCTAACAGATGGAACATCACAAACATTAACACTGCTTTTACAAATCCCATACTAATGACATATTACAGAGACATACAGTATGTACTGCATTTATAATTCCAACAGATGACGCATCTCTAACATTTCGAGTAATAAAGTGTATTGTGTATGTCATTCCAAAAGATTGTGTGTCACAAACAATTTTAGTAATAAAATGGATTGCATTTGTCATTCCAACAGATTTTGCATCATAAACCTTAGCACAGCTTTTTCTGAATCCCATACCAAATGGCAAATAACAGAGGCATATACATCGCATGGTGCACTGCAAACTCTGGTTACTTAGATTTCAACCCATTTTGGACCAATAGCACAGCTAGTAAATAATAATAATAGTAATAAAAACAATAATAATCTTAAACAGGTTTACACAGGTAAAAATACACAAATGTAAGAATACGATGGTACATCAAAAAGTAAACGCAATTTGCAAATGATGTAATGATCGCAGTGGATAGAAGCTGATGCAGTACAATACATTTGCGATGGCTTACGGATGGGTCACTTAAACACACGCAGTGCGGCGCTCCGCCGTTAGTCTCGTTAACGCCAAGCTCAAATGAACATGGACACTCCGCTGAAGGATTGCACCTTGTTGCACAATGCACAGTAGTGAGAGTTTTATAGGCAGAGGGAAACAAACCTGCTGAAATTCACCGCAGGATGTTGGCTCAGTATGGAAGTGAAAACAGCAGGAGTCATTGAAAAGTTAATGAATGGGTAGAAATGTTTAAACTGGGAAGAATATGAGGAGCCACTGAAACTCGATGTGGTCGACCAGCAACATCTGACACACAAGCCCGCATCGACATGGCATATGCATTCATTAGGGAAGACCGATGGATTACGTTGTCTGCTGTTGCTGCACATTTGGATATCAGCTATGGATCTGCATGATGACTTGGGGTACTGTAAATTTTACACAAGATGGCCACCCAAACAGCTGACTAATCTGCATAAGTCAACACATCCGTCGATGAATTTCAGGAGGTTTCACTTCCTCTGTCCAAGGAAATCTCACTATGATGCGTTGTTCAACAATGGCGCAAGTCCTGCAGTGGTTCCTCTTGAACCCGGGACCTTCGATAGTCTTAAACTGAGATGAGGCAGTGCAATGTGGACTCAGGCAGAACAGCAAGCACTATGATTGGACCAAGCCCGGGCACTGCTCATCACCTGCCTTAGACAATCCCAACAGTCAAGCATGGTGGTAGCAGCACAGTGTAATGGAGACCGAGCTGAGGAAAGGATGAACAGACCCAAACACACAGAGGTCCTTCAAGAAAACTCAACTTGATGTTATTTTGGAAGAATTAATTGGACAGGACTGGCAAACTTTGATGAGATGAATGGCTTGTCCTCGTCCAGATTGTTCTAGATAGATAGATAGATAGATAGATAGATAGATAGATAGATAGATAGATAGATAGATAGATAGATAGATAGATAGATAGATAGATAGATAGATAGATAGATAGATAGATAGATACTTTATTAATCCCAAGGGGAAATTCACAAATCCACATAAAAGAAAGTGATAGGAGTGATCAATAAAAAAATAATAAAAAAAGAGAAAAATAAAAGGTAGAAAAATAAAGTCGTACACAGCTGCTGAAAAGGCTGCCACTCTCGGCGGCGCCTGAGTCAATAGCCTTCATTTCAGGTAAAAAGCCTTGTGGTGACAATTTTTCGCAACAACAAGGTTCAAATATATCAATAAACACCGTCCCAAAATGAAAACCAAAGACATGGTCGAAAGAGGGAGCGCAGGGTCGAAAATCCAGGAAATTACAAAGCAAGGTGGTTGTTATTATTATTACTATTATTAAGGCAAAGGCACAATTAACACAAGACACACTGCACTCCCTGGCACATTCGCAATGATCTGTCAGGAACTCTGGAAGGCCCTCCCTTAAATAGGGTGGTGGGCTGTTCCCTGGCAGTGATTGGCAGGTGGCCCCGCCCCCTTGTGGAGCCACCCACAACACACAAGGAATATGACAAAGGCCACATTCATTTAAAGATTTGGAGACAAACACTAATAAAATGTACATAGTGTGAAGCCAACCCGGACACACACAGGCAGGACACAGGTTCAACACAACTCAACTGTGCACAAATCACCAACACACAATACAATTCTGCTTTTCTCTGCCGCCAGTCCTTACGCCTCCACTGCTGCTCAGGCTTTATCCTCTTCCTCCCTGCTCTGGCCATCGAATGGTGGGTACTGGCCCCCCTTTTATAGGTGCCCCACGAGCGTCTTCCAGCCACACTTCAAATAAATAAGGCCCCCTGGCGGTGCCCACAAGTTCCAACAGGGGTTGAGCTCCCATGCTGGAAAACCAAGGGGCTGCCCTCTGTCCTGTCAGCCCGGGGCGGAAACTGTCCTGAAAATACTCTCTGCCCCGGTTCTTCCACACTCTGGGCATCCTGGCCGCGTAAGGATTCCGGCCGCCCACCACAATAGTAAACAGAAGAAACAAAAATATAAAGAAATGAAATTACATCTTGCCTGAAGAAGGGGCCTGAGTTGCCTCGAAAGCTTGCATATTGTAATCTTTCTAGTTAGCCAATAAATGGTGTCATTTTGCTTGGCTTTTCTCTACAAGAAATGACATGAAATTAGACATTACAAACCAAAAACACAAGAAGGTGGAAAATGCCGGCTGAACCGTAACACTGCTAAGGAAGAATGGAATAAACTGCCCCAAATCACCCAGGTGTGCAAAGCTTGTTGAGACTTAGCCAAGACGGCACACAGCTGGAACTGCTGCCAAAGGCACTTCTACAAACTGCTGATTTAGGAGTCTGAAAACGTCTAGAAATGAGAGATTTCAGGTTTTGATGTTTAACAAATTTGCAAATCTTTCCGCAAACAGGTTCTCACTTTGTCATGATGGGCTATTAAGGGTAGACTGTTGGCAAAGATGGCAAATTCCTCCATTTCAAGTGAAATCTTCAACAGCAGTAAAGTGTGCAGAAAGTAAAGGGGTCTGACGACTTTCTGAATCCATTAGAAACACAGATGACTGGATGATGCCAGGAAAAGATGGCAGCCCACCTGGCACGGGCACTGCTTTGTGAAATTCTATCAAATCTATGAAGGTTTATATTTGTGTGCCTGCTGTTCTCCTTGTGCCCTATGCTGCTCACATGGAAACAGCAGAACAGACCTAATCCATTCATCTTCTTTAAGAAGTGGAATTTATAAAAAGAAAAAGAAAAAAGTCATCACAATTAAGAAGAGTTTAAAATGAATAAAAGAGAATCTGTCGTTAAGTTCACAGGAAAGCCACTAACATCACATCAGCTCTGCTGGAGTTAATGAAGTCTGAAAAGCGCCGGTGCGCCACCAACTACCATTACGATGAATTCAAACACCGCTCATTTGACTCTGCTAGTTTTTACTCAGTTCAGCAGTAATTATTTTTGTACAAAATTGTGATCATCTTCTCTTTAAAATACCGGATTTCACATATAAGGAAGAAATCTCAGCACGCCCAGAAGAGCGTTTCATCTTTCAGTTAATTATCGGCTCTTTCTAAATGAAGATGACCGCTGACAAAATAATGGCCGAGACGTTGGTTGCTATGCAACTTGAAAGCAAAGTAGGATTCTCTTTTTCTTTTGCCTCTCTAATTATGACAAGAAAAGTGCCGTCATTTTGGAATGTTCTAGTAATTAGGCCCGTCCATAGAAATGTCTGAAGCTGCCAGCTCAGTGTCACTCGGTGCTCATTTTATAAAGCCGTTTCAGAGGAGAGCGGCAGGACAAACCGTCTGTTCAAGCCCTGGCAATACCAGCCAGTCTCATTCTGGTATGCCAAACTGCCCTTTGCCCTCACAGAGTGTTCTTACCCTGGATCCAGCAGGGGGCGCTCTTTCTCCCCGGAATATGTTTCTTAAGGTGGAATTGACTAGAACCAATGCCATATATATAACGTGTTTTAAAGGTAAGCTGTCCCCCGTGGCTCTGCACATGTAGCAGTGAAACAGGAGAAACTTTTAAAAAAATCAATAAACAAAAGGGTACTGCTGGCTAAGCAGAGGTAAGGTACGCTTCAACATGTGGCGCAAGGTAGAGCGACTCGAATGGAGGCTGGAGCGTGAGTGACGAGGGCCCCACTCTGTCTCTCGGATTAACACGAATAAATCGGTACTGCAAGCGAACTATGATACTTACCGCGATGAGAGTCGCAAAATCAAGCGGAATGTTCAAGCAAATTATAGAAGAAACCCGATCTAAATCCGTTAAGTAGATCTCTCATCTGCGGTGGGTTGGCACCCTGCCTGGGATTGGTTCCTGCCTTGCGCCCTTTGTTGGCTCCAGCAGATCCCCGTGACCCTGTGTTCGGATTCAGCAGGTTGGAAAATGGATGGATGGAGGTTTCTCATGAAAAGCAGACAGACAGACGTTGGATTTTATATATATATATATATATATATATATATATATATATATATATATATATATATTGTAACAAGGCGCTATATAGGTGCCTGACCCGACACAGAAGGACACAGAGGCATGTATGAAACCAACAAAGACTTTCATACGTCTTCCTCGTAATCCTCGTAATCCCTCCACCAACACAGCAACAATCTTTCTTTACCACCACTCCTCCGCAAGCGTAGTCTTCCTCCTCCCGACCCTGGCTTCCCGAGAGGTGGTGGCTGGCCCTTTTTATAGCCCACCCCGGAAGTGTTCCAGGTGCTTGACCAACTGGTCCTAATTGCACTTCCGGGTGGGGCTGAAGATTCGACCAGCCGGGCTGCTGACTCCATGCAGCTCCCCCTAGCGGCCATCCGATCCCCCAACCAGGCTGTGGAGGACTCCATCTCCAATGGAGCCATGAGCCAGGTTGGGGAATCTCTTGATTCGCTAACACAATGTCTAACCTGTATCTCAGAATGGATGAATAGTAACTTTCTCAAATTAAATAAAGAAAAAACCGAAATCTTAGTGATTGGCAATAATGGATACAGTGAGGCTATTAGAAATAAACTGGATGCATTAGGATTAAAAGTCAAATCGGAGGTAAAAAGCTTAGGGGTAACCGTTGATTGTAATCTGAATTTTAAATCGCATATTAATAAAATCACTAGGACAGCATTTTTTCACCTAAGGAACATAGCAAAAGTTAGACCTCTTATATCATCGAAAGATGCAGAGAAATTAGTTCATGCGTTTGTCTTTAGTCGACTAGATTACTGTAATGCACTCCTCTCAGGACTACCCAAAAAAGACATCAATCGTTTGCAGTTAGTGCAGAATGCAGCTGCTAGAATCCTTACCAGGAAAAGAAAATCCGAACACATTTCTCCAGTTTTGATGTCACTACACTGGTTACCTGTGTCATTCAGAATTGACTTTAAAATTCTGCTTATGGTTTTTAAAGCTTTAAATAATCTCGCCCCGTCTTATATATCGGAATGTCTGACACCTTATATTCCAAATCGCAACCTCAGATCCTCAACTGAGTGTCTCCTTAGAATTCCAAGAGCAAAACTTAAAAGAAGTGGTGAGGCGGCCTTCTGCTGTTATGCACCTAAAATCTGGAATAGCCTGCCAGTAGGAATTCGCCAGGCTAATACAGTGGAGCACTTAAAAAACTACTGAAAACACATTACTTTAACATGGCCTTCTCATAACTTCACTGTAATTTAATCCTGACATTCTGTATATCCAATTCATTATAATAACTATTCATTCAAAATCTGTACTAACCCCTACTCTCTCTTCTGTTTCCTTTTCCGGTGTCCTATTGGTGGTGGCTTGTGCCACCACCATCTACCCAAAGCACCATGATGTTCCAACAATGATGGATGGATTAAAAGCCAGAAGTCTGTATAACCATCAGCATCAAGTGACTCCGTGAGAACCCTAACTACAAAGAGGACTATTTCATTTATGTTAGGTAGAATGCCCAAAGGGGACTGGGCGGTCTCGTGGCCTGGAACCCCTACAGATTTTATTTTTTTCTCCAGCCTTCTGGAGTTTTTTTTTTGTTTTTTCTGTCCACCCTGGCCATCGGACCTTACTCCTTCTTATGTTAACTAAGGTTGTCTTATTTTAATTTCTTATTTGTCTTTTATTCTTCTTTTCTTCATTATGTAAAGCACTTTGAGCTACTTTTTGTATGAAAATGTGCTATATAAATAAATGTTGTTGTTGTTGTTGTTGTTATCACCGTCCGCAAGGGAGGCTGCCACCAAGCATTCCGGGGGAGGTATTGAGCTGCCCATGGTTGCTTCCCCGGAACAGATGCAGAAGGAGCATCCCTGCTGGGCATGGGACCCGGCTGTTCGCCACAATATACATATTATATTATTATATATATATATATATTATATATATATATACAGTGCATCCGGAAAGTATTCCCAGCGCTTCATCACTTTTTCCACATTTTGTTATGTTACAGCCTTATTCCAAAATGGATTTAATTCATTTTTTTCCTCTGAATTCTACACACAACACCCCAGAATGACAACATGAAAAAAGTTTACTTGAGGTTTTTGCAAATTTATTAAAAATAAAAAAACTGAGAAATCCCATGTCCATAAGTATTCACAGCCTTTGCCGTGAAGCTCCAAATTGAGCTCAGGTGCCTCCTGTTTCCCCTGATCATCCTTGAGATGTTTCTGCAGCTTCATTGGAGTCCACCTGTGGTAAATTCAGTTGACTGGACATGATTTGGAAAGGCACACACCTGTCTATAGAAGGTCCCACAGTTGACAGTTCATGTCACAACACAAACCAAGCATGAAGTCAAAGGAATTGTCTGTAGACCTCCGAGACAGGATTGTCTCGAGGCACAAATCTGGGGAAGGTTACAGAAAAATTTCTGCTGCTTTGAAGGTCCCAATGAGCACAGTGTCCTCCATCATCCGTAAGTGGAAGAAGTTTGAAACTACCAGGACTCTTCCTAGAGTTGGCCGGCCACCTAAACTGAGCGATCGGGGGGAGAAGGGCCTTAGTCAGGGAGGTGACCAAGAACCCAATGGTCACTCTGTCAGAGCTCCAGAGGTCCTCTGTGGAGAGAGGAGAACCTTCCAGAAGGACAACCATCTCTGCAGCAATCCACCAATCAGGCCTGTATGGTAGAGTGGCCAGACGGAAGCCACTCCTTAGTAAAAGGCACATGGCAGCCCGCCTGGAGTTTGCCAAAAGGCACCTAAAGGACTCTCATACCATGAGAAAGAAAATTCTCTGGTCTGATGAGACAAAGATTGAACTCTTTGGTGTGAATGCCAGGCGTCAAGTTTGGAGGAAACCAGGCACCGCTCATCACCAGGCCAATACCATCCCTACACTGAAGCATGGTGGTGGCAGCATCATGCTGTGGGGACGTTTTTCAGTGGCAGGAACTGGGAGACTAGTCAGGATAAAGGGAAAGACGACTGCAGCAATGTACAGAGACATCCTGGATGTAAACCTGCTCCAGAGCGCTCTTGACTTCAGACTGGGGCGACGGTTCATCTTTCAGCAGGACAACGACCCTAAGCACACAGCCAAGATATCAAAGGAGTGGCTTCAGGACAACTCTGTGAATGTCCTTGAGTGGCCCAGCCAGAGGCCAGACTTGAATCTGATTGAACATCTCTGGAGAGATCTTAAAATGGCTGTGCACCGACGCTTCTCATCCAACCTGATGGAGCTTGAGAGGTGCTGCAAAGAGGAATGGGCGAAACTGGCCAAGGATAGGTGTGCCAAGCTTGTGGCATCATATTCAAAAAGACTTTTGACATCTGTGGCAGAGTGACGGGCGCTGAGCAGACTCCTATCAATTATGGAGAATCCACTGGAGCCACTGAACAGGATCATCTCCAGACAGAGGAGCAGCTTCAGCGACAGACTGCTGTCACCGTCCTGCTCCACTGACAGACTGAGGAGATCGTTCCTCCCCCACACTATGTGACTCTTCAGTTCTACCTGGGGGGGGGGGGTAAACGTTAATATTATTCCAAGTTATTGTCTGTTATACCTGCATTGTTATCACTCTTTAATATTGTTTTTTGTCAGTATGCTGCTGCTGGAGTATGTGGATTTCCCCTTGGGATTAATAAAGTATCTATCTATCTATCTATATCAAGGGACAGCATGACCTTGGCGTCACTCCCATCACCCCTCACAGATCTGGCTTAAACCCCAAGTTTTTTGCTTTTCATTAACCAGCAACTTTAACAGCTGGACTCAGCCATTAAGAAGGCTAACAGAATGTCAGGTTATATAGCGCCTTGATGTGTGGAGTACAAGTCCCAGGAGGTTCTGCTCAGGCTTTATAACACACTGGTGAGGTCTCATCTGGAGTCCTGGGTGAAGTTTTGGGCCCACCAGACATAGCAGCACTAGAGAAGGTCCAGAGAAGAGCAACTAGGCTGATTCAGGCTAACAGTGGATGAGTTATGAGGAAAGATAAAAGAGCTGAGCCTTTACAGGAGATGAAGAGGAGACCTGAGTTAAGAGTTTAAAATTATGAAGGGAATTAGTGCAGTGGATCAAGACGGCGACTTTAAAATGAGTTCATCAAGAACACGGGAACACAGTTGGAAACTTGCGAAGGGGAAATTTCACGCAAATATTGTGTAAAGAAAAACTTCCTAAAGAATGATAAACATTTAGAATAAGTGACCAAGTAGTGTGGAGGACAGTAAGAGTTTAGGGACTTTAAAAACTCAACTTGATGTTTTTTTGGAAGAAATAAGTGGACAGGACTGGCGAGCTTTGTTGGGCCTGTTCTCGTCAGATTGTTCTAATGTTCTCTGCTGTTCTTTTTCCGGTCTTCTGTGGTTGCAATCTGCACCCCCACCACCTAATCAGGGCACCATGCAGTCCCTGTATTGATGAATGGAAGGCCAGATGTCCACATGACCAGCACCGTCTAATTCTTCCACGTGAAGCCCAAAAACCATGAAGACTGACTAAGATCATTAATGTCAGGTAGATGACCAGTGGGGTCTGGGTGGTCTTGTGACCTTGGAACCCCTGCAGATTTTGTTTTTTTTTTTTTTTCTCAATCCATCTGGAGTTTTTTTTTTTGTTGTTGTTTGTTTTTTCCGTCCTCGCTGGCCATCGGACCTTACTTTATTCTTGGTTAATTAGTGTTGCCTAATTTTATTTTTATATGTTTCCCTTTTTCTTTCTTCATCCTGCACTTTGAGCTACTTCATTTGTATGAAGACATGCTCTAGAAATAAACGTTGTTGTTGTTGTTAAGAAGAGCAAGAAGAAACGCTCACCTCAATATGATTCTTTACATTGGAAGGCAAATTCTTTTAGGCAGAAATTTCTTTAGACGGGGCTTTGAAATTCGACTGTATGAAAGTTGCCATGTCCAGCAGGGGGCGCTCACTCCCTGGGAATGAGTTTTGCCGTGACTGCAGTGTGTTACTCCACCCGAACCTATAAAGATATGACATAAAAGGCGATGCCCCTCTCTAGTGATCTCCATCCATCCATCCATTTTCCAACCCGCTGAATCCGAACACAGGGTCACGGGGGTCTGCTGGAGCCAATCCCAGCCAACACAGGGCACAAGGCAGGAACCAATTCCGGGCAGGGTGCCAACCCACTGCAGGACACACACAAACACACCAAGCACACACTAGGGCCAATTTAGAATGGCCAATCCACCTAACCTGCATGTCTTTGGACTGTGGGAGGAAACCGGAGCGCTTGGAGGAAACCCACACAGACACGGGGAGAACATGCAAACTCCATGCAGGGAGGACCCGGGAAGCGAACCCAGGTCTCTTAACTGCGAGGCAGCAGCGCTACCCACTGCGCCACCGTGCCGCCTCTCTAGTGATATGGCGGTAAGAAATCACGTAGGAGAAATCACTTTGTTAAATGTCGGCTTACAAAGCAGTGGCGTAGCTCAAGTTCATTCCGCTCGGGACGGGGTGCTGCTTCAATTTGCCGCCCTCCAACATATCCATTCATCCATCCATCCATTATCCAACCCGCTATATCCTAACTACAGGGTCACGGGGATCTGCTGAAGCCAATCCCAGCCAACACCGGGCGCAAGGCAGGAAACGAACCCCGGGCAGGGCACACACACAAACACACACTAAGGACAATTTAGGATCGCCAATACACCTAACCTGCATGTCTTTGGACTGTGGGAGGAAACTCACGCAGACACGGGGAGAACATGCAAACTCCACACAGGGAGGACCCGGAAAGCGAACCCAGGTCTCCAACATATCTAAATATGTTAAACTATCCATCCATCCATTTTCCAACCTGCTGAATCTGAACACAGGGTCACGGGGGTCTGCTGGAGCCAATCCCAGCCAACACAGGGCACAAGGCAGGAAGCAATCCCGGGCAGGGTGCCAACCCACCGCAGGACACACACACACACACCCACACACCAAGCACACACTAGGGCCAATTTAGAATTTAAATAGAAAATTAAAACAACGTATAGAGAAAAGTTAAGATATATTTTGCATAGATTTATTCATATATAGAGAAACAGCAATAATTTTTCACATATAATTATTTATAAGCACCAACTAGACAAGAATATAGTATAGACGCACTGATAAGCCGTGTTGTAATTATTAGTTTAATATAATTACGCTGCGAAAACCAGAAGCAGTGGAGTGTACAAGTGATAGGTGGGGATGAGCAAGAACGCATTCGGATTGATAACGAAACGAAATTAGAAGTTTATCTTTCTAGAAATTCTTATCGGTGTAATGTTTCTGTTTATTTTTGTTATTGCCTCATATATTTCAACTGCTGTGTCTGATGCCGTCACAGAAGGACAGTCTGAAAATTATTTTTGAAGCATTTGTGGATGAAAATCAGAGAAGTTTACCCTGCTGCTTACACACAAATTGTACGGAGCTCTTTTGGCACAATAACGCCGCCCCTAAAAATGTGCGGACCGCCCCCTCCTAGCTACGCCACTGATACATGAAGCTGGTGACAAGACCCGGTCGGGAGTGGGGGGCCCGAGGAGTGCAGTCTGTCTGTCAGTGTGGAAGGCGTTCTCAGGAACAGGTGGTGACGTCTTCCGTCCGTTGGCTGCAAAGGTGGGTCAGGTGACGTTCCAAGGCTTTATACTTTTCCTCCATGTCTTTAAATGGCCATGGAATTCCAAACAAGGCAGCGACGCTTAAACAAGGATACAATTCCATGCTGACTTAACAGACAGAAGCAGCGCATGGTTACATCTCACGGCCTGACTGTCCATCTGCTTGCCAGCCCCTGCGCTTAATCTGGCTGTGTGTCAGCTGTGCGTGTGAGCAGAAAAAAGCAGATTTATAAAGACACAGAGCACACTGATATATTAAACTTATGCTTAGAGATGCACATCGGTTTCCATGTCTCATCAGGGAACGGCCTACGAAATAAGCAGCGGACGGTCCGCTATGGCGCTTTTATTATTGAATGATAAGCGGCATTCTATTGGCTGTGTCTGAGCGACCCTGAACCGTAACTAGGCCCGGTTCTAGAGGCGAAGCCGCCATCATGCCATTTAATTTCAGAAGCCCCCTTACCCTATAATACCTTCACTCGTTTTCTAAACCATCCATCCATTTTCCAACCCACTGAATCCGAACACAGGGTCACGGGGGTCTGCTGGAGCCAATCCCAGCCAACACAGGGCACAGGGCAGGAACCAATCCCGGGCAGGGCGCCAACCCACCACAGGACACACACAAACACATCCACACACCAAGCACACACTAGGGCCAATTTAGAATCGCCAATCCACCTAACCAGCATGTCTTTGGACTGTGGGAGGAAACCGGAGCGCCCGGAGGAAACCCACGCAGACACGGGGAGAACATGCAAACTCCACGAAGGGAGGACCCGGGAAGTGAACCCAGGTCCCCAGATCACCCAACTGCGAGGCAGCAGCGCTACCCACTGCGCCACCGTGCTGCCCGTTTTCTAAACCAGTGTATTTAAAATTTAAAATCTTCGCAATTTCCTTAATGACAAAAAAACAAAAGAAAGAAAGAAAATTTCTTAGTAGGTAGAAGAAATCTTATAAGCATTTAATGAATCGGCGACAAGATTAATTAATTCATCAGTAAGATTCCGAATATAAAGCGAGTGCCGATTATAGACTTAATTTTCTTGAAAAAGACGTCGCCTCATATTCTCGCAAATGAAAAATTTAGCAAAAGTCTATTTCTTCACATCACACCTGTGAAAGATATTTATAGGAAAACAAAATATGAATATGCATATATAGTAATACCTCCCAATTTACTGGTAAAACGACTGCCAAAATTATATTTAAACTTGCGCTTTTAACAATAACAAAGATTGTAGAAACAAACACTGAACACTACAAAAACGTTTTGATTGATATGCTGGGCACTTGAGCTGCCACATTTCATATGTTGCGACTTGCCCGTTTTTCGTTGAAGCTAAGTTACCGACATTCGACGGGAAAAGACGAGCCCCGCACCGAGCCTGCGTTTTGTTGAGGTTTGGCTGCCTTCGTGTATGCACACTTTGCACAACCGGCAGAACCGGGCCTGACCGTAACTTAAGTTGACAGCACAGCTGATCGGTCTCGCAGGCAGAGGCGTGACCACGGGGGTTGGGGTGGGCACTGCTCTCCCCCCCCCCCCCACGAGACAAGCCGTGCCCACCCTGCGAAATGCTCTGTCTGTCCAATGAAAACCCTGGAGAAGAATAACATTTGATTTTCAAAACTGAGTTGCTTTCCAATTGGCTATTTGAATTTGGGGCGTATCCGTCAGTGTCTCCTTCACTAGGCAGGCGCCGTGCTGCTCACAGTTCACTTTGCCGCACATTTCGCAGCACGTTTTGAACCTGTTGACCGCATTCTTTAATTAAAACAGCGTATACGTTCCATTCTTCTTTTATTTTCTGGTTGGTAACACCAAAGGCTATGCATAGGTGGCTTATTAAAAAGCAGACGTCTTCAACCTCTGTCCCTCCACAAGCTGCTGGCTCCACGGTTGAACCCAGCACCGCTGCTACCAACACGGAGCACAGCGCACCCACGTCGGGAACTGAAACTCCAAAAGATGTCGATAAGCCTACACAATCCTCCAGCTCTGCGCCCATGTCGGGTACTCCAAACAAAATATACAGTCCGGTCTGCCTGACTTAAATATGGATAGCCCATCCCAGGCCATTTTCATTAATTAACCCAAGCGCGCATTCGGAAAGACACTCAGATGTTTTAGTGCAAGCTGGTATCAGTCTCGACCATGACTTGAATATTCTGTTGTCCGTGATGGCAGCTTTTGCTTTGCCTGCCACAAATTTAGTGTTTCCAGTTCTGACCGGAGGACATATTCACCAAACACGGCTACACTAATTGGAAAAAAGCTCTAGAAAAAGACGGTGGCGGCTTCCACAAACACGCGTCTGGTATCCCGCACGTCAGAGCCATGTCTCCATCACAGCACTCGTCACTGGTGTGTCTTCAGCTGCATGTGAAAGCTCTTTCTCTACTTTGAACCGCATTCTCACTCCACTCCGCCGGACAATTAATGCTGCATTCAAGGAAGAGAAATTTAGTCATTCTGGCACATGAGAAAAACATCACAGAAAATCTAGACGTGAATGAATTTATTTCAGAATTTGCCAAGAGTAACCGCAGACTGGTCCTGTAGATAATATCCAGGTTAAACACTGGACACTGATGTCCTATAGCCTCGCATGACTACAATAAGCCACGTTTCTGTTCTTGCTCTCATATGTTGTATGCATTTGACTTTATTGATATTTACCTTGTAGATGTAGTTCTATATTTGTTCACAAAAAATAATAATACAAGTTCCATTGCCTCTGTTAATTTTATTGAACAATAGGTTATGATTTATGCCACAATTTTTGCTTTTATATGTTTGGGCGGCACAGTGACACAGTGGGTAGCGCTGCTGCCTCACAGTTAGGAGACCTGGGTTTGCTTCCCGGGTCCTCCCTGCGTGGAGTTTGCATGTTCTCCCCGTGTCTGCGTGGGTTTCCTCCGGGCGCTCCGGTTTCCTCCCACAGTCCAAAGACATGCAGGTTAGGTGGATTGGCGATTCTAAATTGGCCCTAGTGTGTGCTTGGTGTGTCCTGCAGTGTGTTGGCACCCTGCCCGGGATTGGTTCCTGCCTTGTGCCCTGTGTTGGCTGCAGCAGACCCCCCGTGACCCTGTGTTCGGATTCAGCGGGTTGGAAAATGGATGTATGGATGGATGTTATATAAAACTATGCTGTTATTATTATTTGACCCCCCTACAAAAATGGGGATAGATGGATTGATGAATATTTTTTGCCCCCTTCAGACAAGCCAAATGCCCACCCACACATGATGTTCTGGCCACACCTCTGCTCGCAAGGCCGTTCTTATAAGTTTGGAGGCCCTACGTGGTTCAGAAATGTGCAGGCCCCGAATGGGATGGGGGGGGTCTGGGGGGGGCAGAGCCTTCCCCTTAGCTAAGGAAGGTGTTCTAATAAAACGTCCGGAAAAGGCCTTAGATGAGCAGTAGGCCTACATGTACGCTTGTGTGTATGCAGAGTGGTAAAATATTGATTTTGTTCTGGATCTGGTAAAGGCCGGTAATATTGGGATATTTTATGATTTTATGGGGATCTCTCTGAATGAATCCGAAACGAATCTCTAAAATTAACGTCTGCTATAGTGCATTTGGCAAAGTTACGATGGCGTGACAATATTATTAGGGATTTAGGTGAAGATTGCAATTTGCATAATAAATTACCATTGTTAATAAGACTAAGAGATGCACTGAACTGAATTTCCTGGGACTGGCACAGACGGCTGCAGTACCAGGGGCATGACAGGGATACCAGGCCCACAGCCTGACAACGAAAAAAAAAAAAATTGTAAGTCGGAGCTGGGCTGTGCTGGGGGCCCCACACGGATGCATAGTTCACGTAAGCCTAAGAACGTCTCTGGGTCTCGTTTATGAATTTATACGAGTTTGGTCTGTGTAACTGTGGTATAGCAGGTCCGCGGTTCTAAGTTTATTTTTTTAAATAAATAATCGGCGCACTCTCGTTTTAAGGAGAGGGCGTGGTAGTGTGGCCGGAGCGGTTCCTGGTGGGCACGATGCAGGCGTGAAAAGTGCACAGGTGCGGGATCGCCCGTGTCCGTAATTGATACTGGGAGCTACTGATTGCCATTCCCGTGCCACGTCCCCATTAGAAGTAGGAGGAGCGCGAGTGCGGAGGGGAGACGAAGAAATAAAGAAAAGAGGTTAAGGGAGTGGAGAGCCGGTGTGAGCGACTGTAGGCTCGCTTGAGCAAAGGCAGTCAGCTGAAAGGAGAGCCCTGGCAGGGTGTAAGGCTGACACTCGGGGACGGATGGATTGGGTCACTCGGGCCAAGCTTTTCAGAAGAGCAGGATTGACCAGGATCATGGACGGCAAGCCGTGTAAGGACAAAAAGGCAGTGGGAGTCGGGGAGGCTTGGGAAGGGTGAAGTGGGATGAGCTGTACGTATAGCCAGGGGGACGGAAGGCTACCGGACCAGCAGGAGAAGGCCAGCTGCAGCTGCAGGTAGGGCGACTGTCCTGTTGCAAAGCCTGATGGGAGAAGGCAGCAGGTTTTTAAAAAGGACAGCTTCCAGCCAGTATTTTAACCTCAGTTTTTAAATGGAATTATTTATTGGGATTTTTAACCTCCACTTATCATTTGTCGTTTTTACGGATTATTTATTGATTCATTGAACCATTTTGAATCGCAGCACCATATGGGATATCAGTTACTGTTGAATTCTGCTCTGTACTTGTAATATTTTTATCGCACTATTATATTGTATTGAGGATTACTTGTGTTCTGTGTATTGTATTGTATTGACCCTCCCTTCTTTTTGACACCCACTGCATGCCCAACCTACCTGGTAAGGGGGTCACTCTTTGAACTGCCTTTCCTGAAGTTTCTTCCATTTTTCCTACAAGGTTTTTTTTTGGGAGTTTTCCTCGTCTTCTTAGAGAGTCAAAGCTGGGGGGCTGTCAAGAGGCAGGGCCTGTTAAAGCTCATTGTGGCACTTCTTGTGTGATTTTGGGCTCTACAACAAATAAATTGTATTGTATTGTACCATGGACACTTTTTTTTATTATTATTATCATTATTAATAAAAGCACTTTGCACCAGCCCTGAGGTGGGCTGGTGCCCTATGGCTGACAAGGTCATGTGACTGGAAGGAGTAGCGATAGGTCGTGGCTGACAGGGTCATGTGACTGGGAGGAGTAGTGATAGGTCATGTCCAAGAGTGTCATGTGACTGGGAAAACTGCATCGCAAAGGAACGCGACTACATAAAACAGTGATGTCATTTATTTTTTACATCTATACTAATAAAAGGCAAAGCCCTCACTGACTGACACACTCATCACTAATTCTCCAACTTCCCATGTAGGTGGAAGGCTGAAATTTGGCAGGCTCATTCCTTACAGCTTACTTACAAAAGTTAGGCAGGTTTCATTTCGAAATTCTACGCGTAATGGTCATAACTGGAACCTCTTTTTTGTCCATATACTGTAATGGAGGAGGCGGAGTCACGTATTGCGTCATCACACCTCCTACGTAATCACGTGAACTGAAAACAAGGAAGAGCCCCAAAGAGCGCTGAAGAAAACATTCATTACACAATTGAGAAGGCACACGAGAGTGGCTCACGTGAACTGACTGACTTCGATACTGCAGACACAAAGCGCGGTGTAAAACGTAAGTTTAAATTAAGTTTATAGAAACGCTACCACTGCCGTTTGCAATACCATATTCGCGAGATACAAGTTTAATGAGAAGACACGAGGTATAAACGAGACTTTGGATGACTTTGTAACGGATTAAAAATTGCTGTAGCGAGAAACTTTTAAGTGCCGGGTCTTAGCTAACATTAAATAAAGCCGTGGACATCGCAACATCACACAAGACAGTGGCTCACGTGAACTGACTGAACGCAGCACGTCGGAAAGAAAGCACCGTGTAAACCTAAAGTTTAAATTAAGTTCATAGACCTACAAAAGGTTGCCATTGATTTCAGGCAAGATTGCTTTTCTCCTGTACAACTATACGTTGCATTCTCAAGGGTGTGCTTGCACGGCTTGGTCATATTACAACCGGAGTGCTGAACTGACAACGTGATATACAAACAGAACTATAACAATCGTAATAAACGAACAAAAAAACAGCAGACAACCCGTGGATTAAATAAAAAGGCTGCGTCCGTTGGCGAAGCAAGGAAAAAGGAAGACCTTATATGGCGTTCGTTTATAAAACAGCGGAGAGGCTGTGTGAAGGCAACCTCACAAAAAAAAACAGATCCTTAACAAATTGTTATTGGTATATTTTCCCTCAATTTAAAAAGGTTTTCTTTTCTTCTTAATAAAAATTTAAAAGCAGTACTTCACCGGTGCGAAGCGCGAGGATTTGAGCGACTGACGCATACAGACATATTCATGAGTGCAAGTACTTCGGAAACAAAGCACCATGTAAATCTAAAGTTTAAATTAAGTTCATAGACCTACAAAAGGTTGCCATTGATTTGAGGCAAGATTGCTTTTCTCCTGTACAACTATACGTTGCATTCTTAACAGTAAGCTTGCACAGCTTGGTCATATTACAACCGGAGTGCTGAACTGACAATGTGGTATACAAACAGAACTCTAACAATCGTAAAAAAAGAAAAAAAAAAAAAGCGAAGAACCCGTGGATTAAATAAAAAGGCTCCTTCGTTGGCGAAGCAAGGAAAAAGGAAGACCTTATATGGCGTCTATGTGTATATATATGTAGATATGTATATATATATGTAGATATGTAAATATGTATATGTATATATATGTGTATGTATGTATGTGTATATGTATATATGTATGTGTGTGTGTATGTGTGTGTATATATATATGTTGATATGTGTATATATATATGTATATATATGTGGATGTGTAAATGTTTATATATATATATATATATATATATATATATATATATATATGTATATATGTTTATGTATATATATGTTTACATAACCTCTTTAACACACTACTTCTCCGCTGCGAAGCGCAGGTATTTTGCTAGTTTTTAATAAACAGAGTTTAAAAAAAAAAAGTGCTAAAACTTTGAATACGTCCCTCGTCCATGCTTAATCTAAAATGTTATTGATGAGATCCTGCTGGCTCATCTAAGTGAGAATTTGATTTTTTTCCAATTTCAAGTAGTATAGAACCTCAGTTGCCCACTGACTTACGAGAGGTGGACTGGGATTCTTCCAGTTGAGCGAGATAAGTCTACGTGCTAATAGTGAAGTAAAGGCCATTCCAGTTTGTTTGTCCTTCTACTTTAAGCCCACCTGTGTTGTGAGCCCACCAAACACAGCCGTTAATGGATTAGGAGAGACTGGGACTCCAAGGCAGTCTGAAAGGCATTTAAAGATTTTGGTCCAGAATGTCGTTCATTTGGTGCTCACCCAGAGCATGTGAGGCTGGAGCTCGATTGCAACGTTAACAGATTGGATCGCAGCCTGGAAACATTTTGGACAATTTTAACCCTTAAACTCTCACATACCAATCACTACTCCTCCCAGTCACATACTTAATGCACCCCCTGGATGCCAAATACTTTTTTGCTGCACTTTTTAAGGAAATGTCACAATTCACCAAGAAAAAGTGAAATTTTAATGGAACACACATCACAATTACTGCAACGCTGATCATTTTACACCCTGCCAATGAAATGTAAAAAACTATAAAAAAAAAAACTACTGCAGCAATTCATTATGATATGTAAAGGTGCAACTGATGCCATTGATGAAATTCAGTAAATCACCAACTGTGCCAACTGCTCCTGAACTGGCCGCATACAAACACACAGAGGCCCGAACTGATGCCTGCAGGCCACTCTAGTGCAGCGGCCGTATCCCAGGGACAGTGATGCTGATTCGCTAGGGGGCACCAGTGGTCATGAGCTGACTGCCCAATGAATGTATGGCATGGACTGATCAGCTCCGGCATGCTGGCAAATTGCACTGGGAACAGAATATAGCTGGTTATGGTGGTTTAAGGGTTAAGCGATACAGATGTGCTTGATAAAAGATCTGAAGTTGAATAATTGAATGTTTTATGCATATGGAACTCGAATGAATTCTGTCCCTGGCTGCCTTCCACTCCTTTTCTGAAATGTTGAGTTCGAGATTCTGTTTTAACTCGAACTGATAACACTTCGAAGGCTGTCCACTCTAAAGTGCTCAACCTAAAATGACTTGCACACTGCTGTGCTGATGAACTGAGAAACGAGTCGCACCTAAAATACGGGACGAATGAGGACTGCCAAACGCCAAAATCAAACAAGAAATAACGGGACTACCACGGAAAACATACGGGACATCTGGTAACCCTAGAGTTGAGGTACCTTCAAATCTCGACTGTCATGGATGGCCGGGGCAAAGCACCTCTTCCTTGGAAAGACCGGGGGAACAAATATGGACAGAGCATTACCTCCCCCGGAACACTAGATGGCAGCAGTGCCTCAGACTCCTGCAGGGCTTCATGGGAGATGGAGTTGAACACAGCCCTGTTTGGATCCAGGGGTGCTGCCAGGGGGGGGCACTGCAGCTGTTCCTGAGCCTGTGCGGGCGGTTCTTCTACCACACCCGGAACTTGGGCATCAAGCACCTGAAGCACTTCCGGGTGCCTTATATAAGGGGTCAGTAGACAGTACTCGGAGAGCCAGAGCCAGAGTCGGGTGGAAGCTTGCCAAGGAGAAAAGTATTGTGTTTGGTGCTCTGGACTGTGTTGTGCCTATGGGAAATGAGGGAGGCGTTTCCCACGAGGTGAAGAAAAATAAACAAAACATTTGTGTTTTTACAAGTGTGCCTCCTGCGTCTGTCTGTGTTGGGCTGGGTGGCTGGCTCGCCCCCCCCCAAAGTTGTCACAGGACATTCCTTGTGAGTAGTCTAGTTGGGCTGAATGGCCTGTTCTCAGTCGCCGGAGCTGAATTTTCATACCCTTTATTCATTCCCGAGGTTACATTGTCTTTTCACATGACCTTTGGGGGTCTTAGCGTAGGGTCAGCCATTGTACAGAAGCCCCCTGGGGCCATTTTCAGGTTAAGGGTTTTTCTCAAAAGGCCCAACGGAGTGGAATCCCTTCTGGCAGTAACGGGATTTGAACCTGCAGACTTCCAGACGATGGCATTGGGATGAACAATCGTCTGAGCACATTTCATCGTCCAGAGCAGTTGTTCTCAAATTCAGGCCTGATGCACCGACAACTGGCCTCGTCCTTGCATGAGGCTGCGGGCTTTTGTCCAAAATAGTTTCACAATCAGCGAGTCATTTTTTTTTTTTTTTACATTTAACGCATCTTATTTTTTAATTAAGCCGACCTTCTTCTCTACTCTTCTCGTATTTTGCAATCAGAAACGGGTGGCAAGTGTGAGATGTGCATTAATAAGAAATTAAAGGCTGCTGTAATTTGAAGTCCCAGATATCAGCCAGAGCTTCCTAACACATCCTCTGCCCAACACAACTACACGCCGACTGACTACACTGATAGAGCAGAAGTGGGGTGCATCGGGGGCCACGTGGGTAATTAAGGACCTGATTTTACCAGGGGTAGACCCCCTGTGCCCCCACATAGTGACCCAGGTTGGTTCACGTACAGTATATACAGGGTTCCTCCCCTGGCTGAAGATCAAATCCATGTTTTAAATCCTTTTTTGTTCTTCGTGGAGCCTATTTATATGTTAATGCTGTTCTTTCTGTCTGTCTTATGATCCAAGTGTTTTGTGGGTGGTTTCCCCCAAGAGGCAGGACCACCTGCCAATCACTGCCATGAACCGCCCTATGCCCCATAAAACTGGAGGGTCTCCCATAGTTCCCGACAGTGCATTTGAATGTGCTCATGTCATGAACTAGGCGTCTCAAAGCACATAATTTCCTGTGGATTACGGCCCGGCTGGGACCCGGGGATGGAGCGTATCCAGAGCATTACCTCCCCCAGAGTGCTAGATGGCAGCCCCCTGCCTCGGACTCCCGCAGGGCTCCATGGGAGTTGGGGTTTCATACAGCCCTGTTGGGATTTCTGGGCACCGCTGTTGAGCCCTTATGGACAGCTGTTCCGCCATACCAAGAAATGGTGCCAGAAGTGGAGCAACGAGCACCTGGAGCACTTCTGGGTGCTTTATAAAAGGAGTCAGCAGCCACTACTCCATGAGCCAGAGTCGGGAGGAGGAAGACAAAGCTTGACCAGAGGAGTAGAGGAGAAGGAAGAGTATTGTTTGTGCATTGAGCTTAAGAGATTGTGCTATACTTGTGGGAAATGGGGGAAAGCGTTTCCCATGAGATAAAAAAAGAAAATAAGAATCACGTGTGTGCCTTGAACTTGTGTCCTACGACACTGTGTGTCGGGTTCAAGTGGTGGTGTCCGCCTGGTGGACCACAACATTTATATTTCCATGATACAAAAAATTCGGAAGGTTGTTTAAATGAAATATGACTTCCGGTTGAGTCATTTTTTTCAAATTTCATAAATCATGATAAATATCTCTACAAAATTTGAATCATCTATCTGTAATTAGACGAAGCTTGTCCAGAGGAGTGGAGGAGGAAAGAGAGAAGAGAAAGAAGAGAGGTGTATTGTGTTGGGCTTGGTAACTGTGCTGTGCTTGTGGGAAACAGGGGAAGTCGTTTCCCACAAGGAAAAAATAAAAAACATGTGTGTGCTTGCACTTGTGCCTCTACGCCTGTCTGTGTCAGGTTTGGGCGGGAGGAGCGCCCGCTGTAGGCCACATTCCAAGAGCACTTCCAAAATAAGCCACTAGAGGGGGAAAATCTGGTTAAAAACCCCAGGCTAGACACAAAAAAAAGGCCACATAGAATCGATAAAAAATAAATAAATAAAAGATGTATTATCACAAAAATTCTCTGTATATACTGTACGTAAAGCTTCGTGGAGCACACAAGGCAAAAAGGAGCAGTCAAAAACAGGAGAAAAATGGCCAGAGATCCAGACAAAAATCACAAAGTACAGCAAAAACACAAGAAAACTCACCCACTCTCATTCAAAATGAACAGCCGGGAACTGTGGGGGACCCACCAGAGGTATAAGGCGGAGGGCAGTTCCTAACGGGGATTGACAGGTAGATCTGCCTCTTGAGGGGGGGCACCCACAGAAATATCTAGAACATAACAAAGGCAACTTACAACAACATGAAAAATAAAGAACGATACACACAATCGACGTAAATTAAAGAAGGGAGGATCCATGGTAGGGTTCGCTTCCCGGGTCCTCCCTGCGTGGAGTCTGCATGTTCTCCCCGAGTCTGCGTGGGTTTCCTCCCACAGTCCAAAGACATGCAGGTCAGGAGCATTGGCGATTCTAAATTGTCCCTAGTGTGTGCTTGGTGTGTGTGTGTGTGCGCATCCTGCGGTGGACTGGCGCCCTGCCTGGGGTTTGTTTCCTGCCTTGTGCCCTGTGTTGGCTGGGATTGGCTCCAGCAGACCCCCGTGACCCTGTAGTTAGGATATAGTGGGTTGGATAATGGATGGATGGTTGCATCCATGGCTGAGATATGACAGCTAGTGAGTTATTGTCATTTTTCTTGTGCGTAACAATTTATTTATGCTTTGTAATTATTGGATTTTCTGACTTCATCCTCTATTTAGGCCTTGTTTCTGGATTCTGCACTGGGACTTTATTCGATTGGATCGCCTTGTGTGTCAGGCAGGTCCTCTTTGCGGTTTTGTGCACCATATATATTTTTTTTAATTAATACATTCTTCATGTATATTCTATTCAGCCCTCTGTAACTAGCTAAAGTTTTTGATGGGATTTCCCTGTCTGGTTGCTATTTTTCAAAGCTTTTGGGATTGTCACACCCGTGCGCCTTGGGGACAGCTTAAATGCTCTGGTGGTGGTTATTCAATGCTCATCCACAAGGTGGCGGTGTATACTAACTCCTCATTTTTTCTTCCCTCTACTGACCATATGATTGACAGCTCAACCACCTCTGACATCACTTCCAGGGTGTCTACCCCCCCCACCCCCCCTGGACCCGCCTCTTCCTGTCTGGCCTATACTTAATAGGAAGCGTCGTCATCTGTGCTAGTCTGGTCTGAGACTCGTGTCCTAAAGGACACACTCGTTTGCTGAAAGGTGTCATTTTGCTTTTTTTTTTATAAATATACTGGGTCACAGTGTCACCCCTAGCTCTTTATCTTTCGTCTTTGTCATCTTTAACAGGACTTGTGTGCTTTTGATTCCCGGAAAGTCACAAAATTAGTGCGGAAAGGAAGAAGAGTATGAGGCAGCAATCTCTAAAAGTGAAGATGATGAAAGCGGGAGGAAGGGGAATAGAAGTAAAGCTGTTAATGTCCTCCACAAAGTTAGACAGACTGCTCTGAGGTGATTGTTTTAGAGCCGTTCCTCCATGGCTGCAACTGTGGGAAATTCAATTAGGAGCCTGGAGGTTGGGCAGCTGCCATACTGTAAGTGAGTACATAATGGACTAAAGGGGCCAAAGTGTCTGAGCAATTTAAACATCAGTGTTGCGCACTGAGTTTTAGGACCCACTTCTATGCTTTCCATTTGTAAATCATTTATATTTTGGACTTACTGAAATATTCTGTTATAATGGAGATGTCACGTCAGCATTATTTTGTAATTTTCTTACAGGTCCACAGTAGCCATTTATATAATATAAAGAGCATATACATCTGTCTCTCTCTCTCTATTATATTATATATATATTTATTGTGAAGGATGGCCGGCGTTTCAGTCTGGCCGGGACGTCCCTCAACTGAAAGAAAAAGCCTTTTCAGGGCACTACATCCCCCAGGACGCTAGATGGCAGCTCCCCTGGATGGAAATGGTTCCTCGGATTCCCGCAGGGCAGCATGGGACATGGAGTCCATCTCTTCAGCCCTGTTGGGCGCCATGGGTGCCGCCAGGGGGAGCTCACCAAGAACCCAGGGACTATTACCGTTACATCAACCCGGAAGTGCTTCGGAGTCATGAGGACGGAAGCCTGCAGTACTTCCGAGATACTTGAAGAAGGTGTTTGACCAGGAGAAGGAATACTTCCGGGTCATGGACTTTAAAAGGACTGTGGGAAACCCAGCAGATCGAGCCGGAGTTGGGAGGGAGTGTGACGGAGCTGCTGGGAGTGGAGGAGTGGTTATTGTGATTATTGATTACTATTATTATTATTGTTGGAGAATTGTGGAGTGTGCGGTGCTTTGTGCACTTTATAGAAGAAAAATAATTAAAGAATCTTCTTGTGCTTTTAAACGTGTGTCTTAGACGTCTGTCTGGTGGGTTCAACAGCAACCCCTAGCGTCCACAATATACTGTATATAAATTATTATATATATATATATATATATATATATATATACACGAGGGTTGTCTGGGTTCCGCGCGGAATTTTATCGTTTGTCGAGTGTCAGCCTGTCGAAACCTGTTCTGCTGTGTAGAGGGATTATTCAAGTGATTGCATGTTTTTGTTCAGATGTTTTGCTCCCTCTCTTCCTTCAGAATGAACACGAGAAGCAAACGAACTGAGAGTGTGCAGCCGGCGCTAGCGGCGAAGCTCCCGACTCCGTGCGTGCGTGACTTTCGAGTGATGATTTTTTACGACTTTTCTGATGGTTTAATCCGCTCGGTGGAACGCACCATGTTTGCCATCTTTTTCAACATCGATGGCATTGTCGCGTCAATTCCGCTGATGGAGAGGACAACTGTGACCTCTGAGTGGTACACCACTCAGTGCCTGCCTGACATTTTTTCTGCGATGCCTAGAGGCCAGTCCAAGAACTTGCGAAGGCACTTTTTGCATCATGACAATGCGCCAGCCCACACGGCTAATGCGACGAAGCATTTCATTGAAGACAGTGGTGTCAACGTTTTTGAACCTGCCACCCTACTCGCCTGATCTTGCACCATGTGACTTTTGGCTCTTCCCGAAGGTGACAGAACCCCTGCGAGGCCACAACTTCGAAAATCGAGAGGAACTGATTGCAGCTGTCAAAGAACTGCTGGACAACCTCCCAAAGACAGCCTTTCGCAAGTGTTTTGTGGCGTGGGTCAGAAGAGCCCAAAAGTGCATTGATGTTGGCGGTGAATACTTGGAAAAAGTTTAAAAAGGATCGAAGTACATGAGAAAAGTAGAAAAAAAAAATCCTTGGCTACTTATTTCGAGTGATTCCGCGCGGAACCCAGACAACCCTCGTATATATACACACACATTATATATTAGATAGATAGATAGATAGATAGATAGATAGATAGATAGATAGATAGATAGATAGATAGATAGATAGATAGATAGATAGATAGATAGATAGATAGATAGATAGATAGATAGATAGATAGATAGATAGATAGATAGATAGATAGATAGATAGATAGATAGATAGATAGATAGATAGATAGATATTTATGGGGTGGAGTGGTGGCTCTGAGGCTAAGGATCTGCGCTGGTATCCTGAAGGTTGCCGGTTCGAATCCCCATCACTGCCAAAAGAGATCCTACTCTGCTGGGCCCTTGAGCAAGACCCTTAACCTGTAATTGCTCCAGGGGTGCTGTACAATGGCTGACCCTGCGCTCTGACCCCAAGGGGTATGCGAAAACTAACAAATTACTAATACTAGAAATCTTATATGACGAAATAAAGAACAAAAGAACAAAAAAAAGATAGATAGATAGATAGATAGATACTTTATTAATCCCAAGGGGAAATTATATATATACACATACAGTAGAGTCTCGCTTATTCGACCTTCGCTTATCCAACATTCTGTATTATCCGACGTCCCACCGAAAAAAAACAAAAAAAAAACGCATCAATCAGCAACAAGAACTGCAAGTTGCGAGCGTGAGCGTAGTCTACTTTTTGTTGCCAAGTTCATTTTTTCAGTTAAATTTTTCTGTTATTTTGCTGTAAAACATGATTACAGTGGATTATGTGGCCTGCCCTCTCTGGCATGTGTGCGTGTGTGTCTCTCTCGCTCGCCTGTGTCTCTCTAACTCGTGTGTGTGTGCGTGCGCGCATGTCTCTCTTTCTCTCCCGCACATGTGTGCGCATGTGTCTCTCCCACGTGTGTCTCTGTTACGCGTGTTTCTCTTTCTCGCATGTGTGTGTCTGTCTGTGTCTCTCTCTCTCTCTTGCTGCACAGGGAGAGACTGAACACGTGTGGAAATCATCGGCGCGCACAAACCGAAAGGGAAACTGGCTTGTTTGTATACCGAGTGTGTGGTCGTCAACAGATGCAAAAGTTTGGCAAACTTTTTGGTCATAACCTGATTTGTATGTGTTCAGAGACATTCGTGAACCGAAAACATTACGTATTAGGTTCGTAATGTGTAAAATTATAACATAGTTTGACATTTAATAGGCTTTTTCTTAACACCTCCCATTATCCGACATTTTCGTTTATCCGACGTTCTGCTGGCCCGTTTATGTCAGATAAAATTCAATGTCCGTCTGTATGTCTGTCTGCTTTTCACGAGAGAACTACTTAACAGCTTTAGATCTTTTTTTTTTCTATAATTTGCTTGAACATTCCGGTTGATTTTACGACTTCTCTCATCGTGCTGAGTATCATAGTTCACTTGTGGCACCGATTTATTTGTGCGTATCCAAGAGAGATAAGCAGCGGGCCGAGGGGAAGGGGAGGCAGGACCTCAGGAGTCTCGCCACGTGTTGGAGCACACCTTGCTTTCACTTAACTAGTGATACCTGTTTGTTCAGCATACATTATCATCTACAGATTGTTAAGGAGTAACGTTTGACATTTTTGAGAGAGAGATCAGAGCTCCGTGTGTTTAAGATGGTAGCTGCTGATTGGCAGAGATATCACAGCCATGTGATCTTCTCCCCACATGGAGGACGCTCTCCCGTCACAGCTGAACACGATCAGATACAGTGCCAATGTTCGACATTGGAGCGTATCTACCTTCTGCTTGGCCAGAGATACCTTGCCCACTTTTAACATTTTTAATAAAGATATCACAGCTACATTCTCACCCTTGATAGCAAAATCAAAAATTTTACATATCAAGAGGCCCTCGGATACAAAAGCTAGCAATATAAATTCTTCTCAATACAAATTATTACATTTTTTTTTTATTGATTTTTTTAAAGTTTGTCCTGTTTCACTACTAGACGGGCAGAGCCATTGGGGACAGCTAGTTTTTAAATAAATATAAATGATTTGGAGAGGAATATAAAGAACAAGCTGGTTAAGTTTGCAGATGATATTAAGTGAGGAGGATTGGCAGATAATCTCAAGATCATGGAGTCATCACAAAGGGACTTGGACAGCAGACAGGCTTGGGCAGATTTGTGGACGATGAAATTTAATGTCAGTAAATGTAAAGAGTTACACATAGGAAGTAAAAATGTGAGGAAAAGGAAAAGTGTTCAGAAGCCATTAAGAAGGCTAACAGAATGCCAGGTTATATAGCGCCTTGATGTGTGGTGTACAAGTCACAGGAGGTTCTGCTCAGGCTTTATAACACACTGGTGAGGCCTCATCTGGAGTCCTGTGTTCAGTTTTGGTCTCCAGGCTACAAAAAGGACATAGCAGCACTAGAGAAGGATTAATGAATTGTAAAGGACTCAACACTATCAACTGGCAGACAGTGCTCAGAAGCCATTAAGAAGGCTAATGATATGAGGTTATATAGCGCCTTGACGTGTGGAGTACAAGTCACAGGAGGTTCTGCTCAGGCTTTCTAACATACTGGTGAGGCCTCATCTGGAGTCCTGGGTGCAGTTTTAGTCTCCAGGCTACAAAAAGGACATAACGGCACTAGAAAAGGTCTAGAGAAGAGCAGCGAGGCTGATTCAGGCCAACAGGGGATGAGTTATGAAGAAAGATTCAAAGAGCTGAGCCTAATGTTTGTATTAGGTTTAGGTTTTAATTCACAATTGGAGGGCTGAAAATCAAAAGTCTACCTTATGAGAAGGACTTAGGCGTCGTAGTGGACTCGACACTACAACAACAACATTTATTAATATAGCACATTTTCATACAAAAAATGTAGCTCAAAGTGCTTTACATAATGAAGAAAAGAAAAATAAAAGACAAAGTAAGAATTAAAATAAGACATTAATTAACAGAGTAAGAGTAAGGTCTGATGGCCAGGGAGGACAGAAAATCAACTATCAACTGGCAGACAGTGTTCAGAAGCCATTAAGAAGGCTAACAGAATGTCAGGTTATATAGCGCCTTGATGTGTGGTGTACAAGTCACAGGAGGTTCTGCTCAAGCTTTATAACACACTGGTAAGGCCTCAGCTGGAGTCCTGGGTGTAGTTTTGGTCCCACCAGACATAGCAGCACGAGAAAAGTCCAGAGAAGAGCGATGAGGCTGATTCCAGGGCTACAGGGGATGAGTTATGAGGAAAGATTAAAAGAGCTGAGCCCTTTACAGGAGATGAAGAGGAGACCCGACTGAAGTGTTTAAAATTATGAAAAGAATTAGTCCAGTGGATCGAGACAGTGACTTTAAAATTAGTTCATCGAGAACACGGGGACACGGTTGGGGACATCTTCTTCTTCTTTCGACTGCTCCCATTAGGGGTCACCACAGCGGATCATCTTGTATCCATATCTTTCTGTCCTCGTCATCTTGTTCTGTCACACCCATTACCTGCATGTCCTCTCTCACCACATCCATAAACCTTCTCTTAGGCCTTCCTCTTCTCCTCTTCCCTGGCAGCTCTATCCTTAACATCCTTCTCCCAATATACTCAGCATCTCTCCTCTGCACATGTCCAAACCAACGTCATCTTCCCTCTCTGACTTTTTCTCCCAACCGTTGGAGCTGACCCTCCAATGTCCTCATTTCTAATCCTGTCCATCCTCATTACACCCAATGCCAATCTTAGCATCTTTAACTCTGCCACCTCCAACTCTGTCTCCTGTGCTACCGTCTCCAGCCCATATAACATAGCTGGTCTCACTACCGTCCTGTAGACTTTCCCTTTCACTCTTGCTGATACCAGTCTGTCACAGATCACTCCTGACACTCTTCTCCACCACTCCACCCTGCCTGCACTCTCTTTTTCACTTCTCTTCCACAATCCCCATTACTCTGTACTGTTGATCCCAAGTATTTAAATTCCTCCACCTTCTCCAACTCTACTCCCTTCATCCTCACCATTCCTCTGACCTCTCTCTCATTCACACACATGTATTCTGTCACGGTGGTCCTGCTGACCTTCATTCCTCTCCTCTCTCGAGCAGATCTCCACCTCTCCAGGGTCTCCTCAACCTCCTTTCTTCTCTCGCTACAGATCACAATTTCACACAAATTTTAGGAAGTATTATTTTACACAGAGAACTACAGACACTTGAAATAAGTGACCAAGTAGTGTGGCGGACAGTAGGACTTGATGACTTGGATGTTATTTTAGAGGAGTTCAGTGGACACGACTGGCGAGCTTTGGTGGGCTGTTCTCGTCCAGATTGTTCTAATGTTCTAATTATGCTGACAGAACCTTTAGGGCTTCCCATTCACCCAGCATCCCACCAGGCTGCATCAACTCGCACTCATCAAGCATCCACAAAACGCTGGCAGCTAAAATAGTCGACCTAATAAGAATCAGGTGGGATGCAGCACGAGACGCAGCAACTTAATGGTTTGGCTTGACGCGACTCCAGAATAGGAAGGTGTTAGCCTATGAAAAGCACAGGTCAGGGTAAAATAAGAAAGGCTAGAATGTACTCAAAGAGAAAGAGAAACCCAGCCGCCTGCATCTCTAATTGGTTCTGGCGTCTCCATTTCAATGGCTTCTGTTGTGTGGGTGCCGATTGCCATTCTAGAATCCAGGGGTCGCTTACACCAAGCAATTTAAAAAAAAAAAAAAAATTAGATATTCCAAAATTAGAAATAGCAGTAATTTCACAACCGAGGGATTCATTTGCTTTACTGTTTGTGGACTGAATCTCATAGGAAATGATGTAAAAATATACCAAGATCAGTTGCAAAGCAAATTCAGGGAAATTAGAGGCCTGGCGTCTTAATGGGTATTAGAGGTAAATTAACAGAAGCCGGAAAAAAGGAATCAAGCATGCTCATCTTTTGGATGAAAACTGGAGGAGAGCAGACATGAAAACTCCACATGGGCCAAGCAATGACTGAGAATTGACCCCGGGACGACTAAACACTGCACCACCGTACCACCCTAAAATGAACCAGCTGATGCAGTTGTCAGATGGCACTTAAACAGCCTGGTGCCAAGTGCTGGTCTTGTTGAGCCGCAGCAGCTGCAGGTTCTCTCTCTCCAGCTACTTCCTTAATTGGATTTGAATCCGTGTTATTAATTGATCGTACCACTTAATCCTACGTCTGGCCTCAGCTCTTGGATTGGAATCTTCATTTTTTTCTTTTGTTGTAATTCAGAAAGACGCTTGTTGCATTTCTGCCAGTTAATGCATGATAATGAGCTGAGGGAACAGAGTGGACAGGAGTTTGCATCCCCAAAATGTTCTACGTATGCTGCTTCTGAGACAAGGCTGGCCAGAGAAGGACCTCTGTGGAACACGGCAGACACACGTGATCAGGAATCAGCGGCATCAAAAACAGCGGCAGGCGTTGTAATGGACGACGGGATCTTCTTGATGTCAAGCTTGACTTGGAAGTTTTTAACTGAAACTCGGGAGTGTGCCCCCCCACACCTCGACTTTCACGTATACTGAGATGGAGGAAAAGGTCATCGGAACCACTTCGAATCAAATCAAATCTCTTTGTGTCTCATCATAACTAATTGATAATATCGATACACCATCATTTATCTCTATTTATAATCCAACGTTTTATATTAAAATGATATTTTCGCAATTAGGGAGGTCGAAAACGGTGGTGGAACTTTTTCATGATTGCATGTGCATTACCGAGATTAAGTGTTATAGACA
This sequence comes from Erpetoichthys calabaricus, assembly GCF_900747795.2. Classification (NCBI taxonomy): domain Eukaryota; kingdom Metazoa; phylum Chordata; class Cladistia; order Polypteriformes; family Polypteridae; genus Erpetoichthys; species Erpetoichthys calabaricus. The sequence goes on from NC_041406.2 coordinate 5,824,664, forward strand.
CCAAAAAACATAGAAAAAGCGTTAGTATCTCATATATAAACGTCTATCGTAGAAGTGTGTCTGTCTGTCTGTCTGTCTGTCCAGCCCAGAAGTGAAAGCTCCGTCTCCGATGATACGCAAGCGAGGCCAGCACGTCAGCCAAAGGAAACATCTGAAGAGAGAGTCACTCGCTTATCTGCTATTACAGAAGTGAGGCGAGGACATCAGCACAACGGTATCCCTTTTGAACTTTCCTCCTGCCGCTAATACACAAGCGAGACGAGCACATCGGCAAAACGAAACCACCGAAGAAAGACAAAGTTGCTTAACCGCTAATGCACTCTGATGATTTCAATAGTTTCTAGGACTTTTTACAGCACGGGCTTACACAGCTAGTTATATAATATTTGTTGCAATAAATTTCTATAGGTAAAACTGCATTTAGCTTCATTTAATTATGATAATGATGGTGGAAATAAAAAAAAAATCATAAAATTAAATGTATTACTAGGAATACAATGGCAAATTGGCAGCTTATTGTTCTAATTACATCTTTATATTTATGTTTATATTGATGTTTTGTAAAATTTAACTTGCTTGTATGGAATGTTGTTTGATTTTAAAAAATTCAAGAAAATTTATATATATTGTCACGCACGAGCGCATGGGGAGCAGCTTAAGGACCCGACGGGCGCCGTGACAAGTCGTGCCAGGGGACAATGGTGGGGTACTAACCTCTCTTATTCTATCTCTACAGAAAGAATGAAGCACCGCCGCCATGACCGTACCTGGAAGACCATTGAGCCTACCCACTTCCGGGTTCCTTTCTTACCTCTGGTCTCCTCCTGATGACGTCAATTACCCATCTACCATCACGACTACCCCATCATCTTCATCACTTCCTGTCCGTCACTATAAATTGTCCACCAGCCATGTTTTGTTGTTGTTTTGTCTGTACTGGATTTACTGACAGAAAAGCCTTTTATTTTGCAGTATATGAGGCCTAAAAACCCCAAACCTTCACAATTGTCTTTGTATTTCTTTACAATATATATATATTATATATTTATATTGTCACACACGTGTGACTAGGAAGACGTTGTAGGAACCAAGCAAAGGTAATTCCACACCAGGCCAGGGGGTGGCAGGGTGCACTAAACATTCACCTGTTATCTCTGCAGACCAGCCGCGGGAACAGATTTAGAACAGATGACATCACTTCCGGTTCCAGCGCCCAGAAAAATATCACTTCCGGTTCCGGCGCCTAGAAGAGTATCACTTCCGGCACCTACTCTGACTAATGAAGAACATCACTTCCTGTCCTATCCCTTAAAACCGCCATCTTGACAAGCCATCGTCCATTCTGTTTTGGACTCGGTAACATCTCTGTATTTACAAAGAGTCTTTTGTAGCCAGGAATAATATATGGGCGGCTGCCCCAAACCTTTTCAAGTGTGTCGAGTCTATTCATTTTACAATATTATATATATATATATATATATATATATATATATATATATATATATATATATATACTAGCCATGTGCGTCCAACTACGTTGAAGTTAACTATGTTAAAGTTGTCTGTGAAGGGCTCCCTGTTTAAACGCGGCTGCCAGTCGTGAACAGGGCCCTTCGTCGCACAGCATTATGATTTTTTATAAGGGAAACAAAATTACAAAAGAAAACCCTTGGACATTGATTCAGTAGGAACGGCTTACTCGGAATCACTGTCCGAATAGTAATTATGTGGTGGTGTAGGAGCATTTCTGTTTCTCTCCATTCACAGTCCGTCTCGTTTTCACGATGCTGTCGTTTCCTCTCACGATCTCTTCTCAACCTTTCTCCAATCTTTCAGGTTGCTTTGTGGCAATCCATAGAGTAAGGCAATATACACGGAGCAATGGTTATAAAAGGGGGACACATAGGTATCCAGGCTCTTTAAAGCATAAATAGGGATCACTTTACTGACATGTGAGCAAGCCACGGTACAACTGTGAGACGCGCAGCACTCGCCAGCTACAACGTAACAATAATAATTTCCAGAACGTGCTATTACGTTATCATTCATTTTACCCACTGTCTGTCTTTCATTCATATGTTATGTAGGCACGTACCTTTTATCTTCAGCAATCTCATTCTCTAACCAGGCCTCAGGAGCTAACCAGCGTAACACTGTCCACCACCCCTTTTGTTATTCCGGCACATTGTTGACATCCTCACAGGTGGTGCAGTGGTAGTGCTGCTGCTTTGCAGTAAGGAGACTGTGGAAGATTGTGGGTTCACTTCCCGGTTCCTCCCTGTGTGGATAGCGCTTTGAGTACTGAGAAAAGCGCTATATAAATGTAATGAATTATTTTTATTATTATCCGTGAGTAACAACTAACTAACTAAACTGGAAGGTGGTCTACGCATGCGTGGAATTTGCAGACAAACAAAGATCAAGATCCAAATGAAGATTATATATAAAGATTAGTTAATTTAAAGCTCAACAATTTGTTTAGTTTGAATGTCTGTGTTTTGAGGTGTGACTGGAGTACTACAGTCTTCAGTAGTATAAGCCTGGAGAAGATTCTTAATGCAATGCCTATGTTTTAGCTGTCTCTCTACTGCCATCTAGTGCTTCTTATTCTAATTCATTCGCGGACAAACAAAGATCAAGATCCAAATGAAGATTATATATACAGATATATCAGTATATATATATATATATATATATATATATATATATATATATATATACTAATAAAAGGCAAAGCCCTCACTGACTGACTCATCACTAATTCTCCAACTTCCCGTGTAGGTAGAAGGCTGAAATTTGGCAGGCTCATTCCTTACAGCTTACTTACAAAAGTTAGGCAGGTTTCATTTCGAAATTCTACACGTAATGGTCATAACTGGAACCTGTTTTTTGTCCATATACTCTAATGGAGGAGGCGGAGTCACGTATCGCGTCATCACGCCTCCTACGTAATCACGTGAACTAAAAACAAGGAAGAGATTTACAGCACGAGTCAAACGTGGGAACGAAGGTAAATGACGTTAATTTTTGAGTGTCTTTTAATACTGTGTAAGCATACATATTAACACATGTGCAATTAAACATGTGCATTTACAGGGTGATTTCTCAGGCTTAAAAGCTCGCCTTTTATTAAAAAGGTGAATGCAAACTGTTTTCATTCTGAAGGGCACAAACCATGTTAGATTTCATGCTCAAGAGTAAGCTCAGCACACAGCTTGGTCATATTACAACCGGAAGGGCGAACTGACAACGTGGTATACAAAGAGATCCTTAAGAAATAATTATTGATTCATTTTCCCTCAATTTAAAAAGGTTTAGTTTTCTTCTTAATAAAAATTTTAAAGCAGTACTTCGCCGCTGTGAAGCGCTGGTATTTTGATATATATCAAAATATATCGTGTCATCACGCCTCCCATGTAAGCACGTGAACTGACCCGCTGCCGTTTGCAATGCCATATTCGCGAAATAAAAGTTTAATGAGAAGACACGAGGTATAAACGACAGTTTGGATCACTTTGTGACAGAGTTAAAATTGCAGTAGCCAGAAACTTTTAACTGCCGGGTCTTAGCTAACATTAAATAAACCCGTGGACATTGGCACGACACTTCAGGTCACGTGTCTGCAAAAGAACCTCATTCAGGCAACTATTTTTACTGGCGGTGGCTCAGGGGAGACAGTTTTTATTCCTCGCATCCCCGTTATACCCTCTGATCTCCCATTTCAATTCAAACGCCTCCAATTTCCACTAAGGCTCTGCTTCGCAATTACAATTAATAAGTCTCAGGGACAGACCCTACAAAAGGTTGACATTCATTTGATATATATATATATATATATATATATATGTAGATATGTGTCTGTGTATGTATGTATGTATGTGTATATGTATATATGTATATGTGTGTATATGTATGTGTGTGTATATATATATATATATATACATATATATATATATATATATATATATATATATATATATATATATATAGATGTGTATGTGTGTATATATATACACATACACTTTATATATGTATATATATGTAGATGTGTATATGTATATATGTGTATATGTACATATGTATATATATGTAGATGTGTATATGTATATATGTGTATATGTACATATGTATATATATGTAAATATGTATATGTATATATATGTTTATGTGTGTGTGTGTATATTATATATATATATTTATATATATGACAGCAACACTCATAACAGTGACAACACAATTACATATATATATATATATGTAGATATGTATATATATGTGTGTCAATGTATTTTTGTATGTATGTCTAGATATATATATGTATGTGGATATGTAAATATATATGTATATATATGTCTGTATGTGTGTGTATATATATATTATATATATATATAAGAAAATTATATATATATTATATATATAAATAAGAAAATCCGCGAAGTAGAAACCATATGTTTATATGGTTATTTTTATATTGTCATGCTTGGGTCACAGATTTGCGCAGAAACACAGGAGGTTGTAGAGAGACAGGAACATTATTCAAACACTGTAAACAAACATTTGTCTCTTTTTCAAAAGTTTAAACTGTGCTCCATGACAAGACAGAGATGACAGTTTCGTCTCACAATTAAAAGAATGCAAACATATCTTCCTCTTCAAAGGAGTGCGCGTCAGGAGCAGAGTCTGTCATAAAGACACAGGAAAGCAAACAAATCAATAGGGCTGTTTGGCTCTTAAGTATGCGAAGCACCGCGGCACAAAGCTGTTGAAGGCGGCAGCTCACACCCCCTCCGTCAGGAGCAGAGAGAGAGAGAGAGAGAGAGAGAGAGAGAGAGAGCCAGAGAAAAACAAAACAGTGAAAAATCAATACGTGCCCTTCGAGCTTTTAAGTATGCGAAGCACCGTGCAGTCTGTCATTTCAGGAAGCAGCTGCACAAAAGATAGCAACGTGAAGATAATCTTTCAGCATTTTTAGACGAGCGTCCGTATCATCTAGGTGTGCGAACAGCCCCCCTGCTCAATCCCCCTACGTCAGGATCAGAGAAAGTCAACGCAAGAGACAGAGAAAAGTAAGCTGGGTAGCTTCTCAGCCATCTGCCAATAGCGTCCTCTGTATGAAATCAACTGGGCAAACCAACTGAGGAAGCATGTACCAGAAATTAAAAGACCCATTGTCCGCAGAAACCCGTGAACCAGCGAAAAATCCGCGATATATATTTAAATATGCTTACATATAAAATCCGCGATGGAGTGAAGCCGCGAAAGGCGAAGCACGATATAGCGAGGGATTACTGTATATATATATATATATATATATATATATATATATATATATATATATATACACACACACACACACACACACACACACAGTGGACCCTTGACTTACGAACTCAACTTGGTTGTAAGTCAAGACTATTTTTCCCATGAGAAATAATGGAAATACCCATAATGTGTTCCGAACCGCCCACAGCAACACTTACTTAACCTTTTCATAATAAAAAAGGGTTGTATAATGTGCATAATTTACCAAAACACCAATAATTTTTCTAATGTACTAACCAAAAAGTTATAAAAAGTGCCTAGCATACCAGAAACAACAATTTCATACTGTACTCACCATTTAATTTGACATCTTTGGCTTGCAGCAAGGGAGGAGGAGGAGAATGAAATGGAAGGTAGTTATTGTTTGGAAGGAGTTTCCTTATACAAATCTTTTCTTTGTAAAATTGTCGAGATGGTGGATTTCGACATGCTGTACATATTAGCGAGATCGGTCACACGAACACCACTCTCATATTTCCACACAATTTCCTTCTTCGTTTTGATTGTGATCGCTTTCTTTACCTTCGCTTCCTTCCTTAGCAATTATCGAAATAAATTATAGAAATCACTGTACTGACCAAAATTACGTCCACAAACACATGTATCTGGGCTCCGACTGACGCTTACAAAGGCGCTTGGCTGTTTGTTTACAATCGCACAAGCGGATATATGTGACCGCATTCGGGTCGTAACACAAGACGTTGGTCGTAAATCAAAACAAAAATTTTGGTCGTAAACCAAGTTGTTTGCATGTCAGGCCGGTCGTATATCAAGGGTCGATTGTAATATATATATATATATATATATATATATACACACACACACACACACGGCATGTTCAATGTTTACATATTATTGTTAAACTGATGATGTCTTTCAATTATTAAAAAAAAATCTTGGAAGGAGAGGAGACGTCACTTTTTCAGAGAGACTTTCATATCCCGCGAGACGAGACTTTCTGCCAAGAGATTTTTTTTTTTTTTTAAATTTTATTGATTTTATTGTCATGGCATACAAAATAGATCAATTTTTACAAAAAAATAGGATTGAAAACAAATCAACCCCCACCCCTGAGAAAGAGAGCATGGCCAATGGAGTAAAACTTAAAGCTAGTAAAAATAAATAAATTGCTGAGTTTAATAGGCGGATACAGATAAATGGAGAAGAAAAAGAAATGGGAAGAGAATCTGCTTCCTCAGTGCTTTAAGAACTTATTCTAAAATATTATTGATGAGATCCTGACAGGTTTTGATAAAGTTCTGCACAGATCCTCTAAGTGAGAATTTGATTTTTTCCAATTTCCATCCATCTGTCCTCTTCCGCTTATCTGAGATTGGGCAGCAGCTTGAGCAGAGATACCCAGACTTCCCTCTCCCTGGCCACTTCTTCTAGCTCTTCTGGGGGAATCCCGAGGCGTTCCCAGGCCAGCCGAGAGACATAGTCCCTCCAGCGTGTCCTGGGTCTTCCCCGGGGCCTCCTCCCAGATAGACGTGCCTGGAACACCTCACCAGGGAGGCATCCAGGAGGCATCCTGACCAGATGCCCGAGCCACCTCATCTGACTCCTCTCCTCTCTTTTCCAATTTCAAATAATATAAAACATCGGTTACCCACTGACTTCAAAGAGGAGAGTTAGGATTCTTCCAGTTTAGCAAATAAGTCTGCGTGTCAATAGTGTAGTGAAGGCAATAAGAGTTTGTTTGTCCTTCTCCACTTTAAGCCCCTCTGTGAGCCCACCAAAAACACACAGCTGTTAGTGGATTAGGAGGGATTGGGACACCAAGGCTGTCTGAGAGGCATTTAAAAATTTTGGTCCAGAATGATGTTCATTTGGTGCAGGCCCAGAACATGTGACCCAGTGAGGCTGGAGCTCGATTGCAGCATTCGCATGTTGGATCTCGCACTGGAAACATTTTGGACAAGCGAGAAAGATGTGCTCGATATATCATTTTAAGTTAAATAATTGTATGCTTTGCACATATGGAGCTCGAATTAATTCTCTGCATGGCTGCCTTCCACTTCTTTTCTGAGATGTTGAGTGAGAGATCCTTTTACCATTGTCCTCTTGGATCTTTGAGAGGGAGGGACTGTAAAATATTTGTATATACTGCAGAAATGCTGTCTGATTCTGATAGCGCCAGAGATTTATCCAATTCCTCTGCAATAAAAGTATCTATTTGTGGTATCTGTCATGTACACAGAAATTCATTAGATTATGTGTTGTCTTCTTTGAACTCAGTAGAATATAAGGATTTTTTTTTTTGTTCTTTATTTCGCCTTATACAATTTCTTGTATTAGGAATTTGTTAGTTTTCGCATAGCCCTTGGGGTCAGAGCGCACGGTCAGCCATTGTGCAGCGCCCCTGGAGCAGTTACAGGTTAAGGGTCTTACTCAAGGGCCCAGCAGAGTAGGATCTCTTTTGGCAGTGACTGGGATTCGAACCGGCAATCTTTGGGATACCAGCGCAAACCCTTAGCCTCAGAGCCACCACTCTGCCCTTTAAAGTAGTCTCTAAATGTGTGCATTATATTTTTATGCTCAATGATTTTATCTCCGTTCGTGTTGGTGATTGCTGGGATTGTATTGTGAACTTCTTGTTTGTGGATTTTTTGAGCTAAGAACTTATTAGATTTCTCTCCATGTTCATAGTAATGATGTCTTGATTTAAAAATGAGTTGTTCAGTTTCTTTGGTTGTTAAGAGGTTGAGCTCTGAAAGCAGAGCCTGTCTTTTCCTATGAAGAACATGACACCTGGCATGTTCTTCATCAATTCTAGTAATTTCACTGGTTAGCTCTGATACCTTCTTGGTTTCTCAATTATTTCTGTGGGAAAGATATGAAATAATCTGTCCTCTTAAGAAGGCCTTTAGAGACCTCTGAGGATGTATTTGTCTCTAGGAAGAAACTGATTTGCTTTGATATAAATTCTGTACAGTTCTCATCTACTAATAGAAGTGGGTTAAGACGCCATCTGCGAAATGAGTATGTGAGGCATAATGATTTCAGCTCCAAGGTCAGAGGGGGCATGGTCAGAGATAACAATAGCGTCGTACTTGCAAGATTTAAGCGCAGGCAAGAAAATATTATCTATAAAGAAATAATCAATTCTTGAGTAGCAATGATGCACTGGTGAATAGAAGGAATATGTTCTTGAGTTTGGGTTTAGAAACCTCCAGGGGTGGTCAGTTACAAACTGTGCAATTGTCTTTGCAGTGTTAGATGTCATCCCCCCTGTGACAGGAGTCCTATCTAAGAGTGGATTTAAAACACAATTAATGTCCCCAGCCATTATAATTTTATGAGTGTTCGCATTGGGAATAGACGGCAAAGAGTTTTAAACCAGGCCTGGGGCCAGAAATAAAAGACAAAGAGTAGATGACAAAGTAGAACATCGTAAAGAATTCAAAAACGATGGTACAGTACACATGCAGATCAGGTTAGAGATAATGGAAGTACGAAAATTCTAAAGTTTCAAAAAAGGGAGAAAATAACAGTGAAATAACGGAACAGAGAAAAGAGATCGAATATATTGATCGGATTTAAACTTTAAGTCGGAGACTTGTAGATCGTCTAATTCCTGCTGCCATCAGGGAAAAGTAGTGTTTCATCCCAGTGAAGAGGTGTATCCGTAAGAAATAAAAGATTTGTTGTTTGGTGAAAGTGAAATCCACATACGCCTTCCCGCTTGGGTCACAGAGTTGCACAGATACACAGGAGATTTTAGAGAGAGAAGCGTTATTCTTCTTCTAGCACCTTCAACACCATCCAACCTCTGTTCCTTAGGGACAAGCTGACAGAGATGGGAGTAGATTCATACCTGGTGGCATTGATCGTGGACTATCTTACAGACAGACCTCAGTATGTGCGTCTCAGGAACTGCAGGTCTGACATTGTGGTCAGCAGCACAGGAGCGCCACAGAGGACTGTACTTTCTCCGGTCCTGTTCAGCCTATATACATCAGACTTCCAATACAACTCAGAGTCCTGCCACGTGCAAAAGTTCGCGGACGACACTGCTATGGTGGGCTGCATCAGGAGTGGGCAGGAGGAGAAGTATAGGAACCTAATCAAGGACTTTGTTAAATGGTGCGACTCAAACCTCCTACAACTGAACACCAGCAAAACCAAGGAGCTGGTGCTGGATTTTAGGAGGACCAGACCCCTCATGGACCCTGTGATCATCAGAGGTGACTGTGTGCAGAGGGTACAGACCTATAAATACCTGGGAGTGCAGCTGGATGATAAACTGGACTGCCAATACTGATGCTCTGTGCAAGAAAGGACAGAGCCAACTATACTTCACTAGAAGACTGGCGTCCTTCAACATCTGCAATAACATCTGAGCACCCTCTTCTACGCGGTGGTGTACTGGGGAGGCAGCATAAAGAAGGACGCCTCACGCCTGGACAAACTGGTGAGGAAGGCAGACTCTATTGTAGGCACGGAGCTGGACAGTCTGACATCCGTGGCAGAGCGACGGGCGCTGAGCAGACTCCTGTCAATCATGGAGAATCCACTGAACAGGATCATCTCCAGACTGAAGAGCAGCTTCAGCCACAGACTGCTGTCACCGTCCTGCTCCACTGACAGACTGAGGAGATCGCTCCTCACTCACACTATGCGACTCTTCAATTCCACCGGGGACAGTATACATTAAAATTATACAAAGTTATTGTCTGTCTGTATACCTGCATTGCTATCACTCTTTAATTTAATATTTTCTTTATCAGTATGCTGCTGCTGGAGTATGTGAATTTCCCCTTGGGATTAATAAAGTATCTATCTATCTATTCAGACACTTCAAACAAACACAAGTCTCTTTCAGGAGTGAATCGAGCTCGGTGTGTAGTCGGAGGGGACAGTTCCATCTCTCAATTAAAAGAATAGAAAATCTTCCTCTTCATAGGGGCTCGCCCCGGGAGCGGGACCCCCAACAAGAGCAGACGATGTCTGGGGGAGAAGAGAGACAAGGCAGTGGGACAAAAAGGACAGCTGCTGTACGGGGTTTAAAATGTTTGAAGCGCCGCACGAGATGCAGATCACACGGCACAGCAGCAGCAGCAAGCCAGCAGTTGATCGAGCAAAGAGGAGGTAAAAAATCAAAAAAAAACAAAACTGTATTAATTTCCCAAATCTATCACCATTTAAGAGGGGGTTTCAGAGGAGCAACCGCGTCTCCTTGGGGTGCATTCAGCCCCCTTCTTCACAACGCGAGCGGCAGAGATGCGAAGTGGCTGGCGTGTAGCGCAAGCCATTGTATGGCGAGCGAAGTGAGCATGGGGCACAGCCCCCGAGTCTAAATTAAAATAAAATTAATAACTGTTATTGAAAGAATATGCGTTATATTGAATACAGTATTTAATATTGTGTACACATTGTATAGCATGCAGCTGAGGCGCCTTCATGCTGGGAGGGCCGTGGCGAGGGAGCATATCCAGAGCATTACCTCCCCCGGCGCACTAGATGGCAGCCCCCCCTGGGTTGCAGCGGTGCCTCAGACTCCAGCAGGGCTTCATGGGAGTTGGAGTTTGGTGCAGCCCTGTTGGGATTTGTGGGCGCCGTCAGAGGGTGCTGCAGCAGGAGCTGCTGAGTCCTTTTGGGCAGTGCTTCCGTCAAAGGGGCACCTGGAGCACTCCCAGGTACAGTATAAAAGGAGCCAGCAACCACTACTCAGGGAGCCAGAGTTAGGAAGAGGAAGACAAAGCTTTGACCAGAGGAGTGGAAGAAAAGGAAGAGTACTGTTTGTGCATTGTGCTTATGAGACTGTGCTATACTTGTGGGAAATGGGGGAAAGTGTTTCCCATGAGATAAAAAAAGAAAATAAGAATCACGTGTGTGCCTTGAACTTGTGTCCTACGCCTGTCTGTGTCGGGTTCAGGTGGTGGTGCCAGCCTGGTGGACCACAACATTTATATTTCCATGATACAAAAAAATTCGGAAGGTTATTTAAATGAAATACGACTTCCGGTTGAGTCATTTTTCTCAAATTTCATAAATCATGATAAATATCTCTACAAAATTTGAATCATCTATCTGTAATTAGAACCATAGTTTACTTGAAAATTCGCAAAAGTATTCCGCTAAAATAGCACTTCCAGGTTGTGCGATTATTCTCAAATTTCACATCTACTTATTTTTCATCATTTCTAATATCCACACAAAATTTAAATCAGATATCTTTATTTATAGCCATAGTTCACTTGAAAAAAATCTGAAATGTGTTCAGGTAAAGTACCACTTCCGGTTGCCAGAAGTGGCCCAAACGTTGATAGAATTCCTTATTTTTGATATAAAGCAGGAGAACAAAATCTCACTGGACGAGGGCAATGTGTTTTCGAGTGATCGTGTTATCACGGCTAAGGGACTTAAATGAGGATAATTCCGAGCCAGACCGGGACGGGGCAGAGTGCACCGACTCTTTTCCTTGCTTTTCTGCAGATCGTTCACGGGAAATCCCACCTGGCCCTTATGACATCATTTCTGGTTCTGACCCTTCTGATGTCACTTCCGGGCCCAAGCCTATGGATGAAGACCCTCCTGGTTCCGGCCCCTCTGACATCACTTCAGGGTCCGAGCCTATGGATGAAGACCCTCCTGGTTCCGGCCCCTTTGAGGTCACTTCCGGGCCCAAGCCTATGGATGAAGACCCTCCTGGTTCCGGCCCCTCTGACATCATTTCGGGGTCCGAGCCTATGAATAAAGACCCTCCTGGTTCCGGCCCCTTTGAGGTCACTTTCTATACTGACCTTTAAAAGCTGCCACCTTTCCTCAGTCCCCTCAGTTCTGTTCTGGACTCCAATCTGTACACATCAGTGCAAACCTTTAAACCATTTTGCAGCCAGGGAATAATATACGGGTGGCTGCCCCAAACCTTGCTGTGGCTTTTAAAGATTCTTGTAACACTGTTAACATACAGACCAACAGACATCATTTCAAAAATTGGATTTTCGGACTCGGGAGGGTCTAAAACATCACGATTCATCAAAATCTCGAGGTCCAATTTTTAAACGATTCCTATACTTTCTCTATACTTGTGTATACAAGAGAGTAAAAATGGCAGCTAGGAAAGACTGGATATTGCAAAGTTGTAATAAATGGCTGACTAATAGGGTACAGTGATTGAAGAAAAGAAACTTTTAAAATAAAACTGTATGACCTTCTAATGGAGACGACAGACTGAGAAAGATCGATGGATGGATGGATGGATGGAAAGGTTTGTGCTCCAGTAAATTAGTACCAGAGGCCACAGGATTACAATAAGTCAAGTATTATTTGCAATTTCCTGGTACTGAGCGGCTCATTACTTACAAAATAAACAGAATAAATACGAAGTGCTAGCTTTAAATATTTGCTGTCACTCATCATATACTCCGTTCATTTTCCCATTAATTCACTCCAGCGTCCTGTAACAGGATTCATTTTCCGAGGTTCACCCTGAAGTAAGTCGCTCCTCTGCTGGGATTCAAATTCACATGCTCACCCCTCATCTCCCTGCCTGCAGGGCATAAATGGAAATCGTTCATCCACTCGAGCTGCAAGGGATTTTCCTTTCAGTTCATTCAACAAGACACCTCGAGCTCCGGAGTTCACCAGAAGTCCCATTACTATTACATGCCAGCAACCATCAGAATAAAGCAGGAGCTCATCCTGGGTAGCGTCGCGTATGGACGTCACAGAGTCAGAAGTAAGCACTACCTCCCCCGGGACACGAGGGTGCACTGTCATTGAGTGTCTGGTCTCTTTTCCCACCCACAGCTTTGAGAAGACGCCCCCATGACGGTAGCTGACTCCAGCCCTTCTGGTCCAGCGATTATAAGAGAAGGGTGCTCCCTGAAGGAGGTGTCTCATTTGGGGATAAGTAAAACCCGCCAACCTGAAGCCTGACTGCTCTTCAGAACCAAAAGCAGAGGCCATTTTTGTTCTGTTTTGCATTATCGTTATTGTTTTACTAAACAAGGTGACCTGCTTGGCACCCCAATATTTCACTTGGACTTGTTATCAACCAAGAGGACTACACAATAGACTCTAAATTCATCCTGTGGTGTTCTGTTGGGCATGCAGTATGGTGTAGTGCACCAAGTCAGGTCAGGTCAGGTCAGGTCAGGTTGGGGAGCCTGCACTGGTACAGAGCGTTGGCACACCACCACATGATGAAACAGCTCAGGATCCTGGTTGGCAACCACCCATGCAGACACACGGTCCAGTCCCAAACATCTATCTGCTGCAGCCAGGTGTTACATGGGCGTTACATTGGCCTGGTCCAGTCACTCGGGCCCTCAACAATGAGGGTTCTGTGAGCTGATCACCCTTGGGGAATCTCACCTCATGGCTGTAGTGCTGTAACTGACGCTCCTTCACAATGTGCCTCATTCAGGACTCTGTGAGCAACACAAAGTCAAACCAGCAGCACCCAAGGATTATCAAAAGACACACATGAAGGAGTCCAGTCTTCATCTCAGATCACTGGATAGCGTCCATGTCTCACAAACAGGAAACACCAGGACTGTACTAAGACTTCACCATGGATCGCTTTGCTTATTCATGACTTGTGCTCTTCAGAGCTTTGTGTATTGCAGAAGTCAGGTTAGGTCAGGATGAGGAGCCTGCAGTGGTACAGCACGTCGCCGCACCCACCACACAACGAAACAGCTAGGGATCCCGGTTGGCAACTCCCCCAGACAGACACGCGATCCAGTCCTACCCTCCAGAAATGATCCTCTATCTGCCGCAGTCAGGTGTTACATGGGCACCCCCTTGGCCTGGTCCAGTCACTCGGGTTCTCAACAATGAGGGTCCTGTGAGCTGATCGCCCTCAGGGAATTGCGCCACAGTGCTGTAACTGATGCTCCCTCACACAATGTGCCTCATTCAGAACCCTGTGAGGAACACAAAGTGAAACCAGCGGGACCCAAGGACCCTCTGAAGAGACATACATGAAGGAGTCCAGTCTTCATCTCAGGTCACTGGATAGCGTCCATGTCTCACAAACAAGGAGCACCAGGACTCTAAAGACTTGGACATTCGTCCTTTTGAAGATATCAGGAGCGCCACACACCCCTTCCCAGCAACCTCAGGACCCCCCATGTTCTCCCAATCTATCTACTGACTTCATAGGAAGAGTCACCAGAGACATGACTGTCACTGCCAAGGTAAGTAAACCTCTCGATGAGGTCGTCACTCTCTCCGCAGACAGACAAACTGCTGATGGCTGTGCCCGAGTGGTTATTAAAGGCCTGGATGTTGGTTTTTATCAGGACCCTCAAAAGCCCAGACCCTCAGACCCCTCGCTCAGTGTCTCAAGAGCCCCCATCAGACCCTCCATTGACTCCATGAAGACAAACAAAGTCAACATCAGTGAATCTGTCTTCACTGATGGATGCCCTACAGCCACTGGACCCCACAACACAATTCAGATCCCACTTTAGTGTGTGAGTCGTATGACTTGCCAAAACTGTAGGAGTTACTGGGAATGTGTTGTAAGGTGACCAGCTTTGGTTAAAGGCCTTGACCAGATGTACAGTAATAAAAATTTGAATCAATCAGCAATTAGATATTGGTCTGCTGGTGCATTGCTTAGATATTTATAGACACAGACAGCTCTTTATTTGATGCATGAGCACATTTAGCTGTTTACAGAAGCCGTCACGTGCGTGTGCATAGGGGACAGCGTAAGGGCTCTGGCGATGGTAATTACCCGCCATTCCGGGGGCTGGCGCTGCGTTCTAATGCCTGCTTTTCTTCCTCCCTCTGCAGACCTAATGACTGTCAGCTGTAACATCTCTGACATCACTTCCTGAGTCTGATGGCCTGGACCCGCCTCTTCCTGCCCGGAGGACACATGACCAGAAGTTCAGCCATTTTCAGTTCAGTTCACTGTGGAACTCGTGTCTGAAAAGTCTTGTTTTTCTGCGTTTCAGTTATACGGGGTCACCAGGTGGTGTCCCAACTCTCTTTTACGTGGTCTGTTCAATCTCTTACAAAGCTCAATAAATAAATATTATAATGATGATCGACAACCCACCTCAAACACACACCAGAATTACTGAAATGAAAGGACAACTTCTGTCTTAGCCAAAGATGACAAGAACAGTCACAGCCCCAGCGAGGCACCATAAAGGAATATCGGCGTTTGTATAAAGGAGCCTCAGCAACATCTCTTTACACATCGTGACACTGGAGGGCGCTGTCGCTCCTCTAACCCGACATACAGATGTCCAGGACACCTGGTAAAAGTACTAAAAGGTATCTTCATTCCATTTCTCTCTTATAAATAGTGCTCTCTAAGCACCCCAGCCACCATACACAGGCAAGTAATAATAATTACAATAAGAAGTACAATAATTACACGCAATTCTCTCCCCTACACCTCCCAGCATGCTCTGTCTTCTACATCCCAACTCCGGCTCGCTTGCTGGGTTCCAAACAGTCCTTTATATAGTCCTTGGCCAGGAAGTGCTTCGTTCCTCCTGTCCCCGTGACTTGCCAGCACTTCCGGGTCAGATGGAGAACTTGCATTTCCTTCAGCCCGGAAGTACTTTGGGACATCCGTCCCCGTGACTTTGGAGTACTTCTGGGCTATGTAGAAAGTAGAAACTCCCAGGTCTCCCTGCAGCGTCTGCTGGCGGTACCCAGCAGGGCTGTGTTGCCGAACTCCATGTCCCATAGTGCACTGTGGGAATCTGGGACACCACTACAGTCTAGGGGAGCTGCCATCTGTCTGTCTATCTATTGTGAGTGCCTTGCTGGATGGTCTGGTGTCCTGACCGGGGTGGAAGCTGGTTGAAAGCGAGCACAGAAAGGCAGTGGGGGCCTACTTCCAGGGGCTATGTTCTTCACCTTCACACACAATGGTGGTATCCCACTAATGGAACTCCCATATGGATACACACAGGGTGAAGTTGGGAATTGTAGGAGTTCTTGGGTGCCACCAGATGGAGCTGCAGGGGAATATTATACCTTCTTTGAAGGGCTTCTGCAGTAATCTGTGGTACTGTAAGCACTCCTGGGGCTAACATTAAAGAAGCCCATTTTACTGCCTCAATAGCAGGAGTCAGGAGGAGGTGGATGTGACAGTCAGGGAGGAGTGGAAGGGGAGGAGAATGTATTGTTGTACTGTGCAGTCTGGAGAAGAGATGAGAGCCTGTTAGGTTATACTTTAAAATAAGAACATCTGGTGTTTGAACTCAGCACTGTGATTGTGTGTCTGGAGTTAGGGGCTCTGATATGCCCCTGGTGGTCTCGCTGTCTATCTCTCTACCTGTTATATAGTGCCTTTCATATCTATCTGCTATCTTTATTTATATAGTGCCTTTTACATCTATCTAGCTCTCTATTATATAGTACCTTTCACATCTATCTAGCTATCTTTCTTTATATATTGCTTTTCACATCTATCTAGCTATCTATTATATAGTGCCTTTCATATCTGTCTATATATATTTCTTTATATAGTGCCTTTCATATCTATCTAGCTATCTTTCTTTATATAGTGCCTTTCATATCTATCTGCTATCTTTATTTATATAGTGCCTTTCATATCTATCTAGCAATCTTTAATATAGTGCCATTCACATCTATCTAGCTATCTTTTATATAGTCCCTTTCATATCTAGCTATCTGTATATCTTTCTTTATATAGTCCCTTTCATATCTATCTAGCTATCTTTCTTTATATATTGCCTTTCACATCTATCTAGCTATCTATTATATAGTGCCTTTCATATCTATCTAGCTATCTTTCTTTATATAGTGCTTTTCATATCTATCTGCTATCTTTATTTATATAGTGCCTTTCATATCTATATAGCAATCTATTATATAGTGCCTTTTACATCTATCTAGCTATCTATCTATATATAGTCCCTTTCATATCTATCTAGCTATCTTTCTTTATATATTGCCTTTCACATATATCTAGCTATCTATTATATAGTGCCTTTCATATCTGTATATCTTTCTTTATATAGTGCTTTTCATATCTATCTGCTATCTTTATTTATATAGTGCCTTTCATATCTATCTAGCAATATTTTATATAGTGCCTTTCACATCTATCTAGCTATCTTTCTTTATATAGTTCCTTTCATATATATCTTGCTATCTTTCTTTATATATTGCCTTTCACATCTATCTAGCTATTATATAGTGCTTTTCATATCCATCTATCTATTATATAGTGCCTTTCTTATCTATCTATATATCTTTCTTTATATAGTGCCTTTCATATATATCTAGCTATCTTTCTTTATATAGTGCCTTTCATGTCTTTTCTTATATAGTGCCTTTCATATCTATCTATATATCTTTCTTTATATAGTGCCTTTCATATTTAGCTATCTTTTTTATATAGTGTCTTTCACATCTATCTAGCTATCTTTTATATAGTCCCTTTCATATCTAGCTATCTATTATATAATGCCTTTCATATCTATTTATATATCTTTCTTTATATAGTGCATTTCATATCCATCTAGCTATCTATTATATAGGGTTAGGCATTAGGGTTGGGGCTAGGGTTAGGTTTAGGTTTAGGGCTAGTGCCTTTCACACCTATCTATATATATTTTTCTCTTTTTCTACAGATAATCCAAGGATCTGGAATGAGGAGGAGAGACTGAAGGTGGTGAGCCCACCCAGAGATGTGGGTCTGATTGTGGAGGCCCGTAGGTCTTTCTCATATGTGAAGCAAGAAATCAAAAGGTGAACTCTCCCTTGAATTCGCTAGAATTTACTCCTTCAAATATTCCATCATGGCAGTCATACAACAGCCAAGGACATTGCTGGTGTGGCTTGCAGATGTGAAAGTATGGCTAGCGATAAAACCAAGACAACAGATATAACTGATGAAGGAGCCATGTTAGCACCTATTAAAAAGAAGAGTAAACACGAAAGAGCTTGTGCACTGAGCAGGAAAATAATGCTTACAGCTGTCATTTTAAATTGTGACCGTCACAATACTCTCCCTCTCCATTACCCAACACCCCCGTGTTTTGTGTACTTAATTCTCTAGAGTAACATCTGCAGGAGCAGATCAATAGGCTTCTACCATCCAAGTGCACCATTACGGCGCCCAGTTTCATGCTGGCTGAGTAACTCGTTTTTCATTTTTCACATCCTGACACACACATGCAGACATCACGTCGTGTTCACAGACACCACAAACACGTAAATCTGTTGAAAACCAAGCTTGGACTTTCGAGTAACAGTAAAAGGTGCGATTATAACGAAAAGGATTTTATCCAAGCTACACTTTACAGGCTTGTCTTTATTCTGTTACTTTAGCTTGAGTGTGAAATGAAGGTAAGTAAGTGAGAAATTCTCTTTTATTTTACACCATCAGGTAAGAACTCCTAATAAATCCGACTGCTGGAAACTACCAGGTGGCTGCAGTCATCAGCTAAAAGGCGGGGCCAAATATAAATGACACTTGGAAGGTGTGGTCAAAGGCGGGGTCATCAACATGGCAGTTGTATGGTTCATGTCTGTTTGTCTGTCTTGTATTTCCTTGAGTTTAGACGTATAGAACTAGCTAATCCCACAATAGAAATAAGTGAGGTTCCCCACTCGACTGTTAGTTCACAGATCAACGTTAATCCCAGTAACGATCATTAGTTTTAGTACCCCAGACGACAAGGACAAGCACACACACACTCCCTAATGTCAAGATCGGCGCTCCAAAATGGCATGCGAATACAAAAAAAGAAAAAAACAACCCACATTTTTGTAATATGACCAAACACAATGAGATGCATAATGCCATGCGTAGAATTCGCACTATAATATGACGTAAGCACAAAAGTGGAAATGTGCGTACGCACAAAAAAATCCAGATGCATAAATCTGTGTGAACGCCAGCTTCCACGTTCTACCGCTCCATAAATCCCAGTCAGAATGAAAAGTAACGCACGTGCACGCGCCTGCTGTCCCGCCCCAACTCCTCCCAGAATTACGTCTCTTTGAATATGCAAATCGATATAAATAGCCCTTAAGCTCAGCCTTCTGTTAAAAGACAACGGGAAAAGCACAGGGTGAAATAGAAGAATTTCAGCAAATACCAAGTGGGGGCAAAGAAAAACGTACTATTTGTTGGTTTAAACAGTGATATGATCAACAAAAGGAAGCTGATCGAGTGACATAGCGTGTCAGAGAAACTCGAAAGCTCAAGTTCACAAAGTCGCACAGTGCCCGAAATAAAAAAAGAAGTTGTCAGATATCAAAGTCGCTGTGAAAAGGCGAGTCGTAGCCCACCGTCTGAGTGTCGTATGAAAGCTTATTAGGGTACAGAGAAAAAAAAAATAGGCACACAATGGGAAAAAAAGCACGAAATGTCAACTTTAATCTCGAAATTTCCACTTTAATCACGTAGTTTATTTTGTCATTAAATTAGAACATCATAAACTTCATCTTAAAATCGTTTCATTTACTAGTTTCTCAAATCCCATCGTAACTAAAGCAGCACATTAAATGCTTTGCTTTCTATGTGATCTTCTTTGTGCTCTGTGTGTGTGAATCACTATGTGCTTCTTAAATGGGTTTTCTCTTCCTCCGACCGGACACAGAATCCATAACATTTGCGATATTACAGCTCTCTAAATAATTAAAATACTGAGAAGTATACGTGATACC
This sequence comes from Erpetoichthys calabaricus, assembly GCF_900747795.2. Classification (NCBI taxonomy): domain Eukaryota; kingdom Metazoa; phylum Chordata; class Cladistia; order Polypteriformes; family Polypteridae; genus Erpetoichthys; species Erpetoichthys calabaricus. The sequence continues at coordinate 5,844,611 of NC_041406.2, forward strand.
ATTTTCATGAGGATAGGAGTTAAAGCACGTTATTAAACATGGGAACATGGATGTGCAGTGATTGTTCACACCTCACGCATTTAAATCAGTGTGTGTTCATCACGTACGGTTTCATTTAATAAAAAAACAGACTGGAAATTATACATTTTAGGGCTTCAGATCATTTTGATGATATCCTTGGAAAAGAAAAAATTCTACAATATAAGAACTTTACATTGGGCAGACTAACAAACCATAAAATTGGCAAGGATTGGCTTCTAATTAAGTTATTGGGTTGGAATGAAAACCTGCAGCCACTGCGGCCCTCCAGGACCATCACTGCCCACCCCTGTCTTAGACCGACCTCGACAACAACCACATCTGAGCCAATAATCTGTTCTGCTCAATTGACTCAAAATGCTGCTGGTCTGAGATTTAAAAAATGGATGAGCTGCCAGTTCACAAAGACTAAATATGTAATCATCGGCGCTTGGTAAACGGACTCAGTGAAGCAAACATTGAAGCAGATTATTGGCAGAGTTATTTTCTTCTAAATCATCTTTAAATAGCTCTCACTAATGCTTCCAAGCCCCCCTCCCCACCTCCTTCTTTTCACACACAGATGGGTCACTGCTGAAGTAGCAGATCCTGGGTATGCGGCCTACACAAACAGCAAACCCGTGGACAGGCCTCCTGGAGAAGCCGTGAATTTGTTTTTAGTCACTGGGGAGATGAAACCTTGTCATGTTGAAACAGACATCATATGAATGTTCATCCAGCCAATCTCAGAAACCAACATGTGCGTTTATTTATTGACTCGATTAGGAGCATCCGTCTTTAGAAGCATCGCTTTAGGTTGGATATATGAAGGAGGTGCAACCCAACTTGGTGCAGGTTCACAGCATAATTACAAATAGGCCATTTTAGAGTCCCCTTTGGAACAATTAGAAATTGGACAAACTTGAGGAAACCATTTAGTCCATCAAGCTCATTTTCTTGAGAACTTTTAAGAGTTGTCCTGAAGCCACTCCAGTAAGCTTCAAGTCATTGAACCATAACCCTAAGTCTGAGGTGGCTTGCACTCTGGACCACAACATGTTATTACCACGCTTATTTTAACTTCACCTGTTTGTTGTCTGGTACAAATCTTGTAATCGATAATTAACCCACATCCTATTGTCCAAAGGACTTGAAATTTTGCAAACTCACTCACTTCCAATGACAATACACGAATCAATAATCAGTTTCATTAATTGATCAATTAATCCATGTTAATCAAGAAATGAAATTTTCATATGAAGAATAGTTCGAGATTTCACCAATAGATGGCGCTAGTGACGGATAGCAATATTAAAGGAAGTGTTAAAATATTGATTACAAAATGACACAAAAACAAATCCAAGACTAAAAAGTTGAAAATTATATATAAATACTTTTTAAAAACCACACTTATATTAAGTTAAAAAGTAAATTAAAAATTAAAAAACAAAGTATCTCATACATCACTGGGCGCTTTTCAATCAACCAACAATCAAAAAGCGCCCACACTTCTTTTACGAGTGATGTATGAGATACTTTTTTTTTTTAATTTTTAATTTACTTTTTAACTTAACATAAGTGTGGTTTTTAAAAAGAACACATATTTTATATATATATATATATATATATATATATATATATATATATATATATATATATATATATATACACACACACATATTGGCAGCCCCAGAGCTGGGCGGGATTTCCCTAGAATGGTCTGCAAAAGGTCGAGAGGGAGAATTAGTGCACTTTGCCACCCCCTGGTCCGGCGTGGTATTACATGTACTCAAGCCCTTTAGTTGTGTGTGATTTTATATATATATATTATATACAGTAATCCCTCCTCCATCGCGGGGGTTGCGTTCCAGAGGCACCCGCGAAATAAGAAAATCCGCGAAGTAGAAACCATATGTTTATATGGTTATTTTTATATTGTCATGCTTGGGTCACAGATTTGCGCAGAAACACAGGAGGTTGTAGAGAGACAGGAACGTTATTCAAACACTGCAAACAAACATTTGTCTCTTTTTCAAAAGTTTAAACTGTGCTCCATGACAAGACAGAGATGACAGTTCCGTCTCACAATTAAAAGAATGCAAACATATTTTCCTCTTCAAAGGAGTGCGTGTCAGGAGCACAGGCTGTCAGAGAGATAGAGAGAAAAGCAAACAAATCAATAGGGCTGTTTGGCTTTTAAGTATGCGAAGCACCGCGGCACAAAGCTGTTGAAGGCGGCAGCTCACACCCCCTCCGTCAGGAGCAGGGAGAGAGAGAGAGAGAGAGAGAGAGAGAGAGAGAGAGAGAGAGAGAGAGAGAGAGAGAGAGAGAGAGAGACAGAGAAAAACAAACAATCAAAAATCAATACGTGCCCTTCGTGCTTTTAAGTATGCGAAGCACCGTTCAGCATGTCATTTCAGGAAGCAGCTGCACAAAAGATAGCAACGTGAAGATAATCTTTCAGCATTTTTAGACGAGCGTCCGTATCGTCTAGGTGTGCGAAAAGCCCCCCTGCTCAATCCCCCTACGTCAGGATCAGAGAAAGTCAGCGCAAGAGAAAGACAAATGTAAGTTGGGTAGCTTCTCAGCCATCTGCCAATAGCGTCCCTTGTATGAAATCAACTGGGCAAACCAACTGAGGAAGCATGTACCAGAAATTAAAAGACCCATTGTCCGCAGAAACCCGCGAAGCAGCGAAAAATCCGTGATATATATTTAAATATGCTTACATATAAAATCCGCGATGGAGTGAAGCCGCGAAAGGCGAAGCGCGATATAGCGAGGGATCACTGTATATATTTTTTTTTTTATTTAGAACATGAGAACAATCTGGATGAGAACGGGCCATTCAGCCCAACAAAACTCTCCACTCCTCTTCACTTAATTCTTCCACAATAACATCAAGTTGAGTTTTGAAGGTCCCTAAAGTCCTCCTGTCTACCACACATCTTGATCACTCATTCCAAGTGTCTCTGGTTCTCTGTGTGAACAAAAACGTCCTGTTTGTGTGAAATGTTGACAGGTGTCACACGCGTGTGATTGGGAGGCAGCCAAAAGGCCTGAATAATAGTAATACCAAGCCAGACCAGGGGGTGGCGAGCTGTACTGACTTTCTCGATCTTCTGCAGACCATCCACGGGAAATCCTGCTCACATCCGACGCCTATAATGACATCACTTCCATTTCCGGCGTCGTTGATGATGTCACTTACGGTCCCACCGAAGACATCACTTCCGGTTCCAGTGTCATTGATGACATCAATTCTGGTCCTGATGACATCATTTCTGGTTCAGATGATGTCACTTCCTATCTCTTCCTTTAAAGCCGCCACATTCTCATCCTAAAATCAGTTCTGTTTTGGACTCTGTTCTATGAACAACTCAAACATTTGCAGCCAGGGCATAATATACGGGTGGCTGCTCCAAACTTTTTTTTTGATGTCTCTGGCTCCTTTATATGACAAAGGTAAATACAAATTAACTCATATCAGGTGATTCTTAGGCAGATACTACCTACAAGTTATCTCAAACTATCTCCAGGGCTGTAGCTCCAAATAGGAGTGTATTTATGGGCATCACATGCACATGGAGGACAGTGGGTGTCTGTAATAAGAAAGAACATCAGAACAATCTGGATGAGGGCAGGCCATGCAGCCCAACAGTGTTCATCAGTCCCATCCACTTAAATCTTCCAAAAAACATCAAGTCGAGTTTTGAAGGACTCTAAAGTACAACTGTCCACCACACTACTTGGTCTGTGGTTCTCTCCGAGAAGAAATACTTCCTAATGATTGTGTGAAATGTACCCTTCACAAGTTTCCAACTGTGCTCCCGTGTTCCTGATGAACTAATTTTAATGTCATAGTCTCGATCCACTGGACTAATTCCCTTCAGAATTTTGAAGACTTCACTCAGGTCTCCTCTTCATCTTCTGTAAAGGCTCAACTCTTTTATTCTTTCCTCATAACTCATCCCCTGTAGCCCTGAATCAGCCTAGTGGCTCTTCTCTGGACTTTCTCTAGTGCTGTTATGTCTGGTGGGCCCAAAACTGCACCCATGACTCCAGATGAGGCCTCACCAGTGTGTTATAAAGCTTGAGCAGAACCTCCTGTGACTTGTACTGCACACAACAAGGCGCTATATAACCTGACATTCTGTTAGCATTCTTAATAGCTTCTGAATGTTCTCTGCCAGTTGATAGTCTCGAGTCCAATACGACTCCTCAATCCTTTTCATAAGGTGGACTCTTGATTTTCCGACCGTCCATTGCGTATTCAAATCTCACCTTTTCACTTCCTACATGAAATTATTTCCATTTTCTGACATTAAACTTTCATCATCCACAAATCTGCCCAAGCTGGTCTGCTGTCCAAGTCCCTCTGTGATGGTTCAATGACTTCTCAATTATCTGCTAATCCACCTATTTTGGAATCATCTGCAAACTTCACCAGCTTGTTACTTATATTCCTATCTAAATCATTTATTTATATTAAAAACAGCAGTGGCCCCTGCTGGTCACCACTCTTAACGTCGGCCAATTCTGATGAGGTTCCTCACACCATCACCTTCTGCTTCCTGTGTCCGAGTCAATTCTGCACCCATTTACACCCCACACCCTGCACTTCCACTTCTTTTAGTTTGATGCCCACTCTCTCATGTGGCACCTCATCAAATGCTTTCTGAATGTCCAGATAAATTTCTGCTGATTTGAAGGTCCCAATGAGCACAGTGACCTCCATCATCCGTAAGTGGAAGAAGTTCGAAACCACCAGGACTCTTCCTAGAGCTGGCCGGCCATCTAAAATGAGCGATTGGGGGAGAAGGGCCTTATTCAGGGAGGTGACCAAGAACCCGATGGTCACTCTTGTCAGAGCTCCAGAGGTCCTCTGTGGAGAGGAGAACCTACCAGAAGGACAACCATCTCTGCAGTAATCCACCAATCAGGCCTGTATGGTAGAGTGGCCAGACGGAAGCCACTCCTTAGTAAAAGGCACATGGCAGCCCGCCTGGAGTTTGCCAAAAGCCACCTGATGGACTCTCAGACCATGAGAAAGAAAATTCTCTGGTCTGATGAGACAAAGATTGAACTCTTTGGTGTGAATACCAGGTGTCACGTTTGGAGGAAACCAGGCACCGCTCATCACCAGGCCAATACCATCTCTACAGTGAAGTATGGTGGTGGCAGCATCATGCTGTGGGGAACTGTGAGACTAGTCAGGATAAAGGGAAAGATGACTGCAGCAATGTACAGAGACATCCTGGATGAAAACCTGCTCCAGAGCGCTCTTGACCTCAGACTGGGGCGACGGTTCATCTTTCAGCAGGACAACGACCCTTAGCACACAGCCAAGATATCAAAGGAGTGGCTTCAGGACAACTCTGTGAATGTCCTTGAGTGGCCCAGCCAGAGCCCAGACTTGAATCCGATTGAACATCTCTGGAGAGATCTTAAAATGGCTGTGCACCGACGCTTCCCATCCAACCTGATGGAGCTTGAGAGGTGCTGCAATTGGAATGGGCCAAACTGGCCAAGGATAGGTGTGCCAAGCTTGTGGCATCATATTCAAAAAGACTTGAGGCTGGAATAAGGCTAAAATATATATATATTTTTAAAGATTTTTAAGCACAAAAATAGTTAATTATACCATAGAATGCACAGTATAATAGTAAACTAAATGTAAAAACATTGAATAACAGCAAAAACTAACACTGCAAGACTTCACACTACAGCCTTACGAACCGCTTGCTGTAAACAATTTTTTTTTTTTTAACGAGTTTTAAGCACAGGGAAAAAAATGAACATTTGAAAAATCCTTAATTTATACAAAAACTAACCAGAAACAATCAAGAAAACTAACCTTCATGAGTCGAGTTCTGGCATGAAGGAAGTGAACAGGAAGCTGAGTGGAGAGAAGATTACAGTTTTGAGGTATGATGCACGTCTGACCGAGGACAATGTACTGCACAGGGAGAGACTGAACACGTGTGGAAATCATCGGCATGTACAAACCGGAAGGGAAACTGGCTTGTTCGTCACCCGAGTGTGTCATCATGAACAGATGCAAAAGTTTGGTGAACGTTTTGGTCGTAACCCAATTTGTACGTGTTCAGAGACATTTGTGCCCCGAGGTTCCACTGTATAATTATAAAATGATAGATAGACAAATGTCATTTCTGTCAGTGCTTTTCATTGAAATCTCAAATCACCCAGAGAAATCTTATATGGAACCTTCTAAAAATAAATGTAAAACCTTATTCTTATCATCATCATTATCATTATTGACATCAGAAGTAGTACTAGTAGTTGTAGTATCCAAGAACAGAACTGATGTTAGCCACTGCTTACCGCCTCCAGTGGTGATACAGAAAAGTACCCATCTGCCATTCACTGACCCTGCTATCTAAATTTCAGGGTCATAGAGCCAGTAGTAACTGACAACATTCAATTTCAGACAGGGTGCCAGGCCATCACAGGACAAACACACACAAAGGGCTTATTAAACTGAGCAGTTCTGGGATATTGGACAATAACAAGAGCAGACAGAAAAAATAAATGGACAAGGGCAGAATGTGAAAAAAAAAAACACGTTTATAAGCTAATCCTTTAAATCTTTCTTGACAAAACATATCCTATCATAGATAGATAGATAGATAGATAGATAGATAGATAGATAGATAGATAGATAGATAGATAGATAGATAGATAGATAGATAGATAGATAGATAGATAGATAGATAGATAGATATGAAAGGCACTATATAACAGATAGATAGATAGATAGATAGATAGATAGATAGATAGATAGATAGATAGATAGATAGATAGATAGATAGATAGATAGATAGATAGATAGATAGATATGAAAGGCACTATATAACAGATAGATAGATAGATAGATAGATAGATAGATAGATAGATAGATAGATAGATAGATAGATAGATAGATAGATAGATAGATAGATAGATAGATAGATATGAAAGACACTATATAATAGATAGATAGATAGATAGATAGATAGATAGATAGATAGATAGATAGATAGATAGATAGATAGATAGATAGATAGATAGATAGATAGATAGATATGAAAGACACTATATAATAGATAGATAGATAGATAGATAGATAGATAGATAGATAGATAGATAGATAGATAGATAGATAGATAGATAGATAGATAGATAGATAGATAGATATGAAAGACACTATATAATAGATAGATAGATAGATAGATAGATAGATAGATAGATAGATAGATAGATAGATAGATATGAAAGACACTATATAATAGATAGATAGATAGATAGATAGATAGATAGATAGATAGATAGATAGATAGATAGATAGATAGATAGATAGATAGATATGAAAGGCACTATATAACAGATAGATAGATAGATAGATAGATAGATAGATAGATAGATAGATAGATAGATAGATAGATATGAAAGACACTATATAATAGATAGATAGATAGATAGATAGATAGATAGATAGATAGATAGATAGATAGATAGATAGATAGATAGATAGATATGAAAGACACTATATAATAGATAGATAGATAGATAGATAGATAGATAGATAGATAGATAGATATGAAAGACACTATATAATAGATAGATAGATAGATAGATAGATAGATAGATAGATAGATAGATAGATAGATAGATAGATAGATAGATAGATAGATAGATATGAAAGACACTATATAATAGATAGATAGATAGATAGATAGATAGATAGATAGATAGATATGAAAGACACTATATAATAGATAGATAGATAGATAGATAGATAGATAGATAGATAGATAGATAGATAGATAGATAGATAGATAGATATGAAAGACACTATATAATAGATAGATAGATAGATAGATAGATAGATAGATAGATAGATAGATAGATAGATAGATAGATAGATAGATATGAAAGACACTATATAATAGATAGATAGATAGATAGATAGATAGATAGATAGATAGATAGATAGATAGATAGATAGATATGAAAGGCACTATATAATAGATAGATAGATAGATAGATAGATAGATAGATAGATAGATAGATAGATAGATAGATAGATAGATAGATAGATAGATAGATAGATAGATGACTTTTGTCAGGGCTTTTTATTGACATCTCAAATTACCCAATTACATATTTAATGACCCTTCTAAAAATAAATGTAAAAACTTAATGATAACAATAATAATATTAAGCAACACACACTTGAAGATAACCATTGTGTACTGCCCCCAGTGGTGAAACTGAAGAATACCCATTCTCCTTTCAAAAACCCTGCTACCTTAATTGCAGGGTCACAGAGCAAACCCCAGTTGGCTTCACTCAACTACAGATAGGTTGCCAATCCCATAACAGGAGAAACAAATACAAAAGAGTCCTTTAGAGTCACTAAAGAAATCAAAATGAGACTGAAATAACAAAAGGACAAGGCAGAATGCATAAACATGATGATAATGAGCCATCAATAAATACATGAAAGCATAGATATATGGACTGATGTGAAAGTAAAAGAGATGATAGTCATTTTCATCGCATGCTTTGCAATGATGTCACAAATCTCCCAGTGCAATGTTAGATGGAACCTTCTTAAAGTAAATTCAAAACCTTCTTGATATTATTATTATTATTATTATTAATAAAATAAATAAATATAAATGATCAATGCCTAGTAAGGGTTGGACAGTCTTTTGGCTGTAGATTTTTAATTTTTTTCAGTTTCTCTTTTTTGTTTTAATTTTTCTGTTCTCCCCAGCTGACCATCTAATAATAAATAATAATAATTCATTACATTTATATAGCACTTTTCTCAGTACTCAAAGCGCTATCCACACAGGGAAAAACCGGGAAGCGAACCCACAATCTTCCACAGTCTCCTTACTGCAAAGCAGCAGCACTACCAGTGTGCCACCTGTGAGGACCATCTGACCATATCATGAGCCTCATCTTTGAGGACTTGTCTATAAGGACATTCCCTATCTACTACAGTCCTGACATGTCATGTTCTAACACACCTAATCCAGACCAGGGTCACAGGGGGTTGCCTGACCCTATCCAAGCTGGCACAAGGCACAAGGCAAGAACAGTCCCTGGACAGGATGTTGGTCCATGGCAGTGTGAATACACACACACATGTGCCAATTTCATGCCCCCAGTTCTCCTAACTAGCATTTCTTTAGACAGTTTGAGGAAAGCCACACAGACACAGAGAGAACTTGCAGACTCCACGCAGGGAGGACTCTGGATGAGAAACCTCAGCCTCCTTGATGTAAGGAAGCAGCGCTATCAATGGGCCAGCATGCCGCCTGTTATCTCCTAATTATATGTCAGCGCAAATTGATTTGTGCTTCCTGTGTAATTTATTCATTATTATTATTATTACCTATTTTTTTTTTTTCTTGTAACCATTTATTTAAAGTACTTTCGGCTACTCCCTGTAAATGCTATAGAAATAAATATTGCTGTTGTAATCTTCCAAAGGCCTACCAATAAACAGATCGAACTGTAAATGGCAGATCCTAAACAGACAAACTGCTGACATTTCAAAGTGCGCAGAGGTGACGAGCCCGCTGCCTTTTGGCCTTTCGTTTCATTTCACGTTCGTCTGCTTCCACGCGGCCGTGTTAATTGCACGATGTGCGCTCAAACACACAAATCAGCGGCGGGTCCCTGGTGGCCGCAGGGGTCACCGTCCGTGGTCCCTCTGATGAACCGACCGATCGCACATCTGTGGACTGCAAGTGGAGTGGGCGCGCTTGGCGTCCCCCAGTTCTGTCGCGTGTCCTCACACAGGAGGTCACTCGTTGCGCTGCGCTGCCTTCTTCTCCGCTCTGCAGTTCCACATCAGCTCGGTCCCTTTCCACAGTTTATTGAGTGTGACGTGCGCTCTGGGCGGTGTGCTGTCCTAAGGTCAGCGGTTCGGTGACTCGGGTGTGACCCTGAGTGTATCATTTAACTCGCCGGCGCTTCTAACGCTTTACAGCCTTGTATGTCTGAAGGCGTCAGCCCACTTTACAGTACGTAATAATCCTCACTTCCTTCAAGAGGAGACATATTTCACCAGCTCTATAAGACCTCGAGGTACTGGAAGCTGTCGGAATTTCTGGAGACGAATGAATGATCAGAAACAAACCACAAAGGCAGCAGCGCGGGGTGTGTGGGGTGACATTAGAAGAATGACGAGGTCGGTGAGACACCACGACCAGTGAGGTGTAAATCACGGGGAACGGGGGGCGTGTCCCCTACTGGCCGGGTGTCAAATGACACCGTTTAAGAGACGAATTGTTAACGGACCGAACCTTAATTGAGTAGGTCAGACTGTGCCGAAAGTGTCAATTACGGGGGTCTCATTTAAATCTGAAGAGCTGAAGGATTGTAATAAACTGCGCGAGCCCGACTGGAAACAACCGCCGGCTGACTCGCTCGCTTGCTTTTCACCGCTTATAGTTGATTTAATGCCGCTTGTGATTTTTTTTTCTTCTTGTTCAGCGTCATAATTCTTGGAATATCCTCCTTCCTCTCACATCAGGCAGCCTAATAAAGGCAATGTGCGTGTCTTTGGGAATTGGGAAGAAAATCCCTGGAAGGTAATAAACGCTTCAAATGAGGCAACAGCCGCGAAACGGACCCCGAGCTGCAATGTTGTCTTAACGATAATTAGCGTCCAGTGGCGCTCTGCTATTAACTAACAAACAGTCATAAAAGTATTCATTTTGAGCCCATTTTTAAACACAGAAATTTAATTAGTTTTTCTAAAAAAAAAAAAAAAACGGCAAGTCCTCAATTTGTAACGCGCTATACGTGACCGACACGTGACTTCACGTGCAATAAATATGGAGGGTGTGTAGATTTAATATTCTGTTATCGGCTCTATTAACATACAATTTAAATAGCCGTTATGTTTGCGTCTCATTAAAAATAATCTCTCTCTTTGAAGTTAATGGTATGCAGATAAAAGAAATGTCCATAGTGCACAGTCAGCAGAATACTGCTGTCCTGCCCTGCTCAATAATCGGCACAGAACTGATATATGGAGTTTATCATTTCTAGGGAAGACGAACGGAGAAAGAATTCGAAATGTCTTAAGGCTGAATCGCGTCACTCGGTGTCCTCCACTCGGCCTGCTTGAAGACGCCGTTCCGACAGTGCTAGCCTGCTCCCTAGCGGACATGTGAGGGATAGCGAGCGGTCATTTCGGAAAACCGTACTTGGTTGCGGGGTGGAAGAGCAATTAAAATACCGCTGATAAACGGAATTGCAGTTTGAATATCACAATTTAAATATAAACACACACACATATTGTATATATATATATATATACACACATATTTATATATTATATTATATACAGTATTATATATATATATGAAACGTAGTTTAACATCAGTTTATTCTTACTTTCATCATAATCACGCACGTAAATAATGAATGATTTCATTATTTTTGTTATGGGTTTATAGCTGCACTCTTTAAAATAAAGATGCCACCGTGAATCTTCAGAGCAGTGCTATAGGGGCACCATTTTTATTTATTTATTTTCCCAAAAGACCCATCCCACGTGATGTTTCCAAAAAGAATCTTGATTAAATTAGATCCGTAACACACTTGATAAATAATCATAAAAAGATAACAGATTTGTGAAATCCGAATGGCTCAAGATTTTAAAAGTACCCTCGCTGCATACAGTAACACAGGGCAAATTCAAATTTTCCTAATCTGTTAGTGCCCTGATAGGTAGCCTAGAATACATTTTAAAAATTCAGATTTTTTTCTACATATTAGGAAGTTTTCAAAACACAAAAAAAACAACTTCATATGCAAGGAACTCTACCCAGAAATAAATGGTGCTTTGTCAAGTAATAGTTCTACCAAGAATCACAAAAACCAGTGAAGAACCATAAAGAGACGTTATAATTCTAAGTGCTGTACCGAGTAGGAGCGATCCGAGTCAGAGAAGAGAACCACCCCCCCCCCCCCCCCCCCCCCCTTACCCCCATCGATCCCAATAAACGGAACTGAATTTTATCAGTGCACCTTTGGTATCGCGCAAAGAACAAACATAATAACAACCCACCGGCGTGGAGAGGTCAGTGAAATCAATCAATACATAAATTAAAATGTTCCGATTAGGTGTCAAGTAACATAAATACACACAGCATGGCGCAACCTTACACCATCCAGTCCGCTCTGTATAATCAGGGTCTACCGGTAACGGCAGTGCTGGACTCAAGGCAAGGAAACCCCTTTGGATGGACGATTTAGGGCATCGCTGGACTCACTCACGTACACATCCACGCAGGGACAACCAGAAATCAAACAAGTCGGTCTTGGGGATGTGATGGGAAAACTGGAGTACCTGCAGGACCCCCATACAGTGAAATAGCAGCACACAGGAGCGCGCTTGGGGAGGACGTGCAAAGTTGGCAAGACACGACAGAAATATATTAATATATAATAAACACACGTATACACACATACATATATATACACACACACACATTATATATGATAGATAGATAGATAGATAGATAGATAGATAGATAGATAGATAGATATGAAAGGCACTATATAATAGATAGATAGATAGATAGATAGATAGATAGATAGATAGATAGATATGAAAGGCACTATATAATAGATAGATAGATAGATAGATAGATAGATAGATAGATAGATAGATAGATAGATAGATAGATAGATAGATAGATAGATAGATAGATAGAAAGGTGCGTAATAAGTTACAAGTACGTTTTCTACTGCTAATTAACGCACATTAGGGCAATAGCAGATCTTTTTGCAAAAGAAAAAGAAAGAAAGAAAGCGTTTATAGGCATTCGGATCGTTTATATAAATTAAGCAGTATAATAGCAATGCAGAATGGGCTCTTATTTCACACAAAATCGCAATAAATTGGATACGAAATAGTAAAATGATGGTGTTTTCATTCTTTTATCAACTGCTGGGTGTTTTCATTTCCAAATATAAGAACAAAAGTGTGGTAATAGGGCAAATGAATTTGAATACTAGATTGCTAACAGAATTGGCAGCGCTAACATCCCAGCGTTATACAGAATAACAAAGAATAAAAATGAAAAATGCTCATCCATCCATCTATCTAAATGTTACATAGCGGATTTCTTATCTGTCTGTACAGTAATGCCACCATCGTTAAACTGAGACTTTGTGTATGTGAGCTCAGTTAAAGTCCAAACTGGTGTTTCTGCTATGTCTATTATATAGTGCCTTTCCCATCTATCTATCTATCTATCTATCTATCTATCTATCTATCTATCCATCCACACAGTAATATCAGCAGTGGTAAGTTAATTGTTTAGTTGCGTACCTAACACCACGTAAAGTCTTAATTTAGCACCGGCAATTTTATTATTTTTTTATATAGCACATTTCACATGTACTTACCGATCTATCGATTACATAGTTCCTTTTATAAGTTTTCCTTATATCTACAAAGCAATATCACCTGTGTTAGATGAAAAATTTATGTGCATAAGTTTTAATTTAACCCTGGCGATTTTACTATAACGACTTTCACGTTTATCTATTATACATTTCCTATCACATCTATTATATAGTGCCTTTCCTATTTATCTATCAAGTATTATCATCTGTGTTATATTAAAGCTTACAGTCTTAACTCAATAATGGTTATTTTACTCTCTATTCTATAGCTCCTTTCTCATCTATTTATTTTATAGTTCCTCTTCTATCTATCTAGTGCCTTTTATACGTAGCTGTCTACTTTTATAGTGTCTTTCATAGCTATCAATGTATCTGTCTATTAAGTAATATTACCGGTATTGTATTAACATTTTAATCAGTTATATGAGCTCGCTTAAAGTCTTAATACTGGCGATTTTACTATTATATAGCGACTTTCACGTCTATCTATTTTATATCTCCTTTTCATCTCTTATATAGTCCTTTTTCTATCTATCTAGTGCCTTTCATAGTTAGTTGATTCCTTTCTAGTGCCTTTCATGTCTACCTGTCTATGTGATATCACCTGTGTTATATTTGGTTATTTGATTCCGCTTAAAGTCTTTAACCTAAAGCCTACGGTGTTACTCTCTAATTTATAACGACTTTCACATCTATCTATCTGTCTTATAGCGCCTTTCACGTTTGTCTGTCGCTCTCCATGCATCTCTTGAACAAAAACAAGAGCTTCCCCGTCGTCTTCAACAATTTTACGAACTGTTCATTGGCATTAAACGCACTCCTCTGATTCGTTCACTCCACTCCTCGGCTGGTGGTCCTCCGATCGGCGTTGTTATTTTTTTTTTCCTTGGCAGATGGAGAATTCGAGAAGTGTGTGCCCAGCCTGCGGTCGTTTCAAAGATGAATTCTACACACTGACCCGTTTTCTTCTCGCTGCCTAAGTGGTCTAACCTGAAACTTGTTTTTGGTATTTTTGCGCGATTTAAACATTTCTGATCAATATTAAACATGCAGAAATGATCGGTTTTTTTTTCTCGCTCCCCGAATTGACCGCCTAACCGCCCACCGGAGCCCCGATCAGTGCCGACCTCGTTGTCACTGATCTGACCGGATTCAGGTGTGCAAACTTGACCTTAACACCGTGCAACTTTTCTTAAGGACTGCCAAACGTAAAATCAAATGCAAATGTCTCCAAATTTCTGTGCGCCTTCCCGCCCGCCCCTTCACTTTTGAAAGTGCCCCGCCGTCCGTCCTCCGGTCGGGTGTCTCGGGTTTCGTTAATGGACGCATCGTCCTAATAATCGGGCCGCTTGGAACACACGCGAATTGTCAAGTTCTCCATTCGGGACCCCGCCACCAGAACCCGTGCAACTGGAACCGACGCCGCCGCCCTCCGGCGTCCTTAGTTTCTGAACGCGCACTTTCTCATTTACTGTAAAAACAAGGCGTACTCGGAGGGTCGAGAAGGTGACAGAAAGTGCCCATCTGCACAAAGTTACGTAATGACTGCTCTGCCCCAATATACCAACGCATAAAAGTGGACAGGTGACTCGTCCTTATTTCATACCTAGCCGTCCAAGATGCGCTTGCGGATGCCTTTGAGTATTTCAGGAGTGCCGCACCCGAAGTCTTTATGCAAATGACACCATTGAATAAAAGAGAACTTACCTTTAGGAGAGCATAAAGAAGGAAAATATCCCAAATAAGCGCTTCCTCAGTTAAACACTGTCGCTTGTCAGATCGTGGCATACGAAGTGGTAAGCTCCATAGAGAGAGGCTGGCTCCATAGCCAGTGAAAGAGGAGCAGCCAGCTCACAGGGATGGGAATGGGCTGGAAAGCAGGAGCAGCCGGCGAGCCTCTCTCTCTCTCTCTCTCTCTTCTGCTCTCCTGTCTCTGCTGCTGACAGCTGCTAACGAGCTCGGATTCTTCCACTCGCACAGCTGCCGGCCGACGAGCTCGTTTGACGACGGGAGGGAAACGGGGGAAGCAGCGCCCTCTGCTGACGCCGAGCGACTGGTAACCTCGCCCAGGATTACGCGTCCTGCATCGGCAGAGCAGATCTGGCTGGCCAAGTTAGCAGCTCTTCGTAACGCGCAGATGTCAACCCTGCAATCCGCGTCTGAAAAACCCGGCAGACAAAAGCGTCAATCCACCGGGGCTCTGCATGAAAATGTGCAAATGAGGCGACGTCTCACAGTAAAAGCACCAGCGTGACATTAACACTTACAGCGTATGTGAGGGAGCGCGCGCTCTCTCTCCCTCTCTCCATGGGCACTTTAAACGCTCCAAGAGTTCATTTAACACTGGCAGGGACGGGGCAAGGAGCAGCTTTTAGGTTCACTTGCGCTTTCAGATCCACTTTACATTTGAATAATTAACTAACCCTAATTTCATATGTTTTCTTAAAGACAGGACCTTACATTACATAAAGATCCAACTAAGTCTGCCATGTGTTTATTTTTTAAAAGGATGTTAAATTTGCAGGATCGAGCTCTAATAATAATGGCATGTTCGGGCTTCATTGCCACCCATAAAAAACGCTGGGGATCGCCATGACTCCGAGCTGGAAAAAGTGGGTTAGAAAAAGGAAGGGTGGCTGGAGTGATAAATTTAAAAGGCACTATAAAATACATAGAAAAACTATATGATAGAATGATAGACACATAGAAAGATAATAAAAGCACTTTATAGTAGATAAATAGACAGATATGAAAGGCACTATTTACTAGACAGATATATACATTTGAAAGGCGCTATATAATAGAGATACTATATACTACATAGATATGACAGGCACTAAAATAAAGAGAGAAAGGAAAGGCACTATATAATAGATAGAAAGACAGATATATATACAGTATAAGGCACTATACAATAGACAAATAGATACATTTGAAAGGCACTGTATAATAGATAGATAAGAAAGGAAAGACACTATCTGATAGAATGATAGATAGCTATAGAAAAAACAATAAAAGCACTTTATACTAGATAAATAGACAGATATGAAATGCACTATAAAATAAATAGAAATGCACTATATAATAGATAGTGTAAGAATAGACCCTGTATAGCTCCCGACCCGACACAGATTGGACACGGGAGGCACGTGTAAAATAAACAAATAACTATTTTATTTTCTTCCCCTGTGGGCGCACATCTTCCCCGTGTCCCACAGGCAATACACAGTCCCAAATAAAGCACACCAAGCACTCCTCTCTCTCTCTCTCTCTCTCTCTCTCTCTCCACCACTCCTCCCAGGCAACCTTGTCCTCCTCCACCTGGGCACAGGAGTCCCAAACACAGCACCCCCTGGCGGTGCCTGCGGGACCCAAAAGGGCTGCACCCAATTCCAAAACCCAGGGAGCCCTGGGGGAAACCGAGGCACTGTTCCAGCCCAGGGGGGGGCGCCATCTAGCGCCCAGGGGGAGGTATTGCAGTGTCCAGGGCTGCTCCCCCTGAATATAGTGTGCAGGGGCATCCTGACTGGGCATGGACACCAGCCACCTGCCATAAAATAGATATAAAGGGCACTACATAATAGACAGATATGAAATGCACTATTTACTAGATATATACTAGATAGACAGAAATGAAAGGCACTATATAACGTATAGAAAGATTTGAAAGGCATTTTGTATTAGATAGACAGTAGGTACTACATAATGTATAGATAGATTTGAAAGGCACTATATAATATAGAAATACATTTAAAAGGCACTATATTGTGTATAGATAGATAGATAGATAGATAGATAGATAGATAGATAGATAGATAGATAGATAGATAGATAGATAGATAGAATAACCACAGTAAATTGTGATACTTTTTCAGACTTACATAGTAATGTTGTGCAAAATGCTATAAAAATGTTCTACTTCCTTAAATTTCAATAATGTTGACAAATGGGTAGATTTCTTTCTTTCTTTCTTTCTCTTTCTTTCTTTCTTTCTTTCTTTCTTTCTTTCTTTCTTTCTTTCTTTCTGTTATATCGCTGGTTATGTAAATTTATTTATAGAGCACATTTAAAATAACTTCAGTAATGTTTTGGCCAAAGTGCTTTACAATAAACATAAAATAAAATAAAATAGATTAAAGAGCAATACAACCAGCAGTAAACTGAAACAAACAAATGACTAAGAGGAGGGCTCCATCAGTATCACTGAAGGTCACAGAAAGCTGGAGAATAGAACTGCGTCCTCAGTTTTGTTTTCATCCATCCATTTTCCAACCCGCGGAATCCGAACACAGGGTCACGGGGGTCTGCCGGAGCCAATCCCAGCCCACACAGGGCACAAGGCAGGAACCAATCCCGGGCAGGGTGCCAACCCACCGCAGGACACACACCCACACACCAAGCACACACTAGGGCCAATTCAGAATCGCCAATCCACCTAACCAGCATGTCTTTGGACTGTGGGAGGAAACCGGAGCGCCCGGAGGAAACCCACGCAGACACAGGGAGAACATGCAGACTCCACACAGGGAGGACCCGGGAAGTGAACCCAGGTCCCCAGGTCTCCCAACTGCAAGGCAGCAGCGCTACCCACTGCGCCACTACGCTGCCCCAGTTTTGTTTTAAACAGTTCAATTGAAGGAGACTCCTTAATGTCATTAAGTCAAGAATTCCACAGATGAGGTGCAACAGCTGCCCCCCCCTTAGTTCTGCACTTAGTATGACGGACCACAAGAGACAACTGACCGGCAGACCTAAGCTCTCTCTCGATGGCTGGTGTATAACACCCAATTCAGATAAGACCCATGTAACGATTTACAAACCAGCAGCCAAATTTGAAAATCCTTTCTAAAGTGAACTAGCAGCCTGTGTAAAGAGGCTAAACTTGGAGGTACAGAAGCAAACTTTCCTGCCCTGACCAAAAAAAACAGGCAGCAGCACTCTGGACCAACTGCAACCTGCGTATCGGGGATTTGCTGATCCCAGAATACAGCGAGTTACCGTAATCAAGCTGAGAGAAGATAAAAGCAGGAGTAACTTTCTTAAGATCCTTAGGAGATAAAAAAAAATGCATAAACTTGGCTAAAAGACGAAGCTGGAAAAAGCAACTCTCGACCCCAGAATGAATCTGTTTCTCAAAGGAGAGGTTACCCTCAAACATAACCCCAAGATCCTGAACTTGCCTTTGAAATGAATGTATAGCTGCCTCACTTTTGTTGCTAATGTGTTGGCAGGAACAGCTTTTCTGTTATATTTAAACGTGAAAACACACAGTATTTGATAAAAGATATGACATCAAAACATATTATTTTATCAAATTGATGCAAAACATCAACAGGAAGAAGAAGAAGACGCAAAACATCAATAAATACAGGGTGAGGCATGAAGACCTCCACATATCAAGAGAGAACTGTGCAGACTGTAGTGGGGGTAGAGAGGTGGGGTAGGTGGTCTCATTCGGTAGGTCAGGCTCTACCGTGTTCAGTACTCATCATGAGTTGGACCGGTGAACATCAGGGCTTTGTTATTCAAGCGTATTATGAGAACAACCATTCTGTGATAGCGACGCCAGGGAGTGTTCTGTACACGCTTCACACGCAGTTGAAATGCATCTGTACCATATTGGAAAACGATTTTGCTATGGATTTCAAAATTTCGGGCAACTGGGTCCACACTGAAAAGAAAATCACCTGGTAGACCTAAGACTGTTAGAACTTCAAAAAATGTGGAAGCAGCAATCACCAGAGCATTCCAAGGGAAACATCCCCTGGGCATTTGATCTCTTTGAGGGGAGACATGGGGTTGCCAGCATGGTCACCAGATTTAAGCCCATGTGACTTTTTCCTGTGGGGATACCTAAAGAAAAGGTTTTCAAATATCATCCTCGATTTCTTGAGGATTTGAAGGAAAGGATCAGACAGCAAATCAACGTCATTCAGCCTGAGATGACCCAGAGAGTGATGGAGAACTTCTAGGAACATCTTCAGCAATGTATTGCCAATGACAGCTACCATTTGTCTGATGTGATTTTTAAAACCCATTAAAGCAAAACTGTTTTTTATGTACTTTTCAGTAATATATGCAATACTTTTTAGATAGTGTCATAAGAATGAGTAATAGACATCATAAAGGTTTGGGGCAGCCACCTGTATATTGTTTCCTGAAATAAGCACGATGTGCATAGTACAGAGTCCAAAACAGAACTGACTGGCCTTGAGACAAAATGGTCATTTTAAACAAGAGTAGGGGAAATGACATCACTGGCTCTGGAACTGGAAGTGACATCTTCATGACCCGATGTGACATCATCGTTGGCGCCAGAACCGGAAGTGATGTCATCAGTGGTGCCGGAATCAAGCAGGATTTCCTAGTAATGGTCTGCAAGAGACTGAGAGAGACAGTTAGCACACTCCGCTGCCCCCTGGTCTAGTGGAGAATTACTATTGTTTAGGCTCTTTAGCTGTTTCCCAAGCACATGTGTGTGACAACAGCATTGTTAGTTTTTTTATACCCCTTCAAAACGTGGGAAATCTTTATGCCCCACCCTGTATTATTACATTATGACAAAAATACCCACCAGAATGATTAAAGAAGAAGGAAAGAAAACTTCTGACTTTCCGATCGCAGTCACAGTGAGGCGCTATACAGGCATATTGCTGTTAGTATAAAGGAACCCCCCATAGGGCCTCCCAAACACACTTCACTGAGTGAAAGTCCTCGGTGTTGGTGTGTCACAGCGAGGCTCTGCAGCATTGTTCATAATGGCACTCAGTTTTGATTTGATTCTCTACTACCTCAAGCAGGTCCAGAGGGCTTCCCATAACAGCTTGCTGTCTGAATCAGCTTCTCTTGAGATGACACTACCAGCCCACTGGCCATTACACGGTTGTAGAGCATGTAGAGCAGATGGGATCTGTCTCTGGTCTTGGTGGGCCACAGTGGCTACAGGTTTTCATTCTAACCCTTTTCCTAAATGGCAATCAGTTTTCGTTACTAATTAACTCCTATTCCCTTCATTTTAATAGCCCTGTTTTTAAGGATTCAGTCATTTGAATTGATTCGTTTCTTCATCAAATGACAGAAACGAGACGTGAAACAAGCCAACAGATGACCAGCTAAACTGGAACATCAAACTCCAGCCAATTTCACTCCAACCAGTTTCTTATTGAGAAGCCAATTCTTGCTGTTAATTAAAGCCGTTATTGAATATCAGGACTTGTTGCTGCTCTCGTTCTGCCACAGCAGACTGTTGATTTTCTGTTTTTCTAAGACCACCATCAAGATGTTTTGGTGATTTCAGCAGACCAACATGACCAAGACCTTCACCTTTCTTTATTTTCAGGTTAGCTGGTCACATTTTGTGTCTCCTTATTGTTTGTCTGCTCATTAAGGAAAAACGGAACAACTAAGGGATCTGAGTCACGTCAATTAAAACAAAGGCAAAACAAGTTAATTGGCAGCAAAAATGGCTCATTAATTAAGAAGATGGTTAGAATGAAAACCTGCAGCCACTGCGGCCCACCAGGACCGGAGCTGGACACCCCTAATGTAGAGGATTGTCACTAACCACATGAAGGGAGTGCAGTCTCCCATACTCCTGTCTTTCTTCTGGAGTTCCTCTGTACTATGAGACCAGTCCAGTGTCTTAGTGATGTGGACCCTGTCGCACACGCATGCTTAGGGGGCAGCCAAAGGGTCCAAGTGAGCCTGAAATAGCAAGAGATACAGGGTGGGGATGGAGCACTAACACCTTTTCATCTCTCCCAACAGACCAACTGAAGATTAATTCCAATTTCTTACCTCAGTCCCATACAATAAACTCAATTCCGGTGATGACATCCCTCCCAATTCCGTTCACAATGACATCCCTTTCCAGTCCCTTGTTGATGACGTCACTCCTGGTTCCGTTCACGATGACGTCATTTCTGGTCCCTTGTCTATGACTTCAATTCTGGCTCCCCACAATGACCCACACTGATGACGTCAGTTCCTACGAGATCGCTTCCCTTTCCTCTGAGACTGATTTCCTTCCTGCCATCACTCCATAAATGACCCTGCAAGATTTGGTTATCGTTAAATGTTTTTCTGAAATTTTTGACCACTGAATCAGTCCTTTTTGACTTCTGGGACCACCAGCATTATACAGGGAATTCCCCCAACTCTGTTTTCATTGTTTCTCTGTATTTATTCTTCACAACCCAAAATACTTGTAGCTACATGCCAACTCCACATCCACTCCCTGAACAGTGACCAGGCACAGATACACAAAACTAGGCATGTGGTAAAAGAGAATAAATGAACGAGTATAAGAAGAAGCTGACAACATTGCGACATCCTTGGTTTGGACCTGAGTGAGATACATTTTGCTGCAGACTGTCAAAAAGGGAGACTCTTATGTAGAGTCTGTGGTGTAGTAATGGATTGGGCAGACTGTGCAAAGTACAAGGGCCTACAAGCTTGGGGGGCCCACTCGAGGCCATATAGATTTAATTAAACTTCTTCTTCTTCTTTTGGCTGCTCCCGTTAGGTGTTGCCACAGCCGATCATCTTCTTCCATACCTTTCTGTCCTCTGCATCTTGTTCTGTTACACCCATCACCTGCATGTCCTCCCTCACCACATCCATAAACCTTCTCTTAAGCCTTCCTCTTCTCCTCTTGCCTGGCAGCTCTATCCTTAGCACCGTTCTCCCAATATACCCCTCATCTCTCCTCTGCACATGTCCAAACCAGCTCAATCTCGCCTCTCTTGACTTTGTCTCCCAACCGTCCAACATGAGCTGACCCTCTAATGTCCTCATTTCTAATCCTGTCCATCCTCGTCACACCCAATGCAAATCTTAGCATCTTTAACTCTGCCACCTCCAGCTCTGTCTCTTGTGCCACCGTTTCCAGCCCATATAACATAGCTGGGCTCAATACCGTCCTGTAGACCTTCCCTTTCACTCTTGCTGATACCCATCTGTCACAAATCACTCCTGACACTCTTCTCCACCCTGCCTGCACTCTCTTTTTCGCTTCTCTTCCACAATCCCCATTCCTCTGTACTGTTGATCCCAAGTATTTAAACTCCTCCACCTTCGCCAACTCTACTCCCTGCATCCTCACCATTCCACTGACCTCCCTCTCATTCACACACATGTATTCTGTCTTGGTGGTCTTGCTGACCTTCACTCCTCTCCTCTCTAGAGCAGATCTCCACCTCTCCATGGTCTCCTCAATCTGCTCCCTACTATCGCTACAGATCACAATGTCATCAGCAAACATCATAGTCCACGGGGACTACTGTCTAATCTTGTTTGTTAGCCTGTCCATCACCATTGCAAATAAAAAAGGGCTCAGAGCCGATCCCTGATGTAATCCCACCTCCATCACTCCTACCACAGACCTCACCACGGTCACACTTCCCTTGTACATATCCTGTACAACTCTTACGTACTTCTCTGCCACTCCCGACTTCCTTATACAATACCACAACTCCTCTCGAGGCCCCATGTCATATGCTTTCTCCAAGTCCACAAAGATGCAATGCAACTCCTTCTGACCTTCTCTAAACTTCTCCATCAACATCCTCAGAGCAAACATTGCATCTGTGGTGTTGTTTCTTGGCATGAAACCATCCTGCTGCTCACTAATCATCACCTCCCTTCTTAACCGAGCTTCCACTACTCTCTCCTATAACTTCATGCTATGGCTCATCTTAAATATCAGCACCAGTACACTTCTTCTCCACTCCTCAGGCATCCTCTCACTTTCCAAGATTCCATCAAACAATCTGGTTAAAAACTCCACTGCCATCTCTCCTAAACACCTCCATGCTTCCACAGGTATGTCATCTGGACCAACGGCCTTTCCATTCCTCATCTTCTTCATAGATGTCCTTACTTCCTCCTTGCTAATCCATTGCACTTCCTGATTCACTGTCTCCACATCATCCAACCTCTAAAAAAACTGAATAACTTGAATCACTTGCACAGTTCATTGCGTTAATAATTCACAGTTTCAGGGACATGTTTGCACCATCACCAGGCAAGTCTAATCCAATCCATGATGATATGACGTATTCGGCAGGCCTACAGTTTACACGAATTTAGACTTTGGGAGTTCGGAGACTCAGAGTCTAATCGGAGGCACAACATGTCCTTGTCCGCCTTACAGAGAAGTGCACATTCCCAAATTTGGCGGACTTTGGTGGACCATAGCGGTTTTGAAGGATGTCACATGTAAATATGCATTATTATCATAAATAATTGTTACTTTTGTACTTTGATTTGATGTCAACGGTTTTTGAAATTTGAACTCATAAACAGTAAATCTTAGCAACTCTGCTGTTCAGTTATGGTCCCCGTTAGTCTGCAAATGGCAAATATTAGAACAATTTGACGCTTTTTATACTCTCGCCATACGACGTCATGTCAGTCAGTAGCAGCGCATCCAGCAAACATTATAAGAGTGGTGATGCTAAACGTCACGCACGCCCGCAACAGGAATTGAAAAACCGCTAAGCTTACCGAGATTTCTACTTTTCTCAAAACTTAACGAGAGCCGGCGGTAGTAACTGAGAATGCTGATGCTGGTGAATCGTCCCAACGGCCCCGTGCAGGTTACGCAGACAGTGCAGTGAGTGACATGGTGACAACCACCGAGTCTGGAAGTAGCGATACAACGGCTTCAGATCAGGTGCTATCTGCTGAAACCGTTCAAAATGGAGAATCTACTAAAGACAAACAATATGTATGACAAAGCAATCTCCTACCGACAAGGCAAATTTCTTGGAACCGTTGACGCCTCACTTTATGATGTCCAGTTTCTCAGAACTTGTGTAAAACAAGTCTATGGTGTAGTTGTATCCTGTCAGTCGGTGTTGTCGTTTTAATTTGTTACAAACTGAAATGGCTTCTCTTTACAGCACAGAACAGTTTCTACTTTCTAGCTTATGTTACATTTTAATCGTCTTCCTTCAAAAAGTTGTCTTGGAAAAGCAAGCGGGTCCACATCTTACATATATTTATGTACGACTACTACTACCCATATCTCCCACATTCCATTCCCATAATTTATTTTATTTTTGCTAACTTACAGCTGCTCTAATAAAGCGATTCAAAAAGTTATTACAAATTCCATTTAGAGAGCCGGTTGGTTTGTCACCAGCGTGTGATCTGATGGTGACGCGGTCCTGTACACCACTGCCCAGCTTAGGATCTCCATCCATCCATTATCCCGCCCGCTATATCCTAACTATGGGGTTGAGGGGGTCTGCTGCAGCCAATCCCAGCCAACACAGTGTACAAGGCAGGAAACAAACCCCGTGCAGCCCCCCCCAGCCCACCGCAGGCTTAGGATCTAGTGGCGAATAAATTACTAACAGGAGGGGCTCACCTCAGGGCGCTGCATAGGGGCCAGCTACGCCACTGTGTAGAGCATTCATGTAGTGGAATTCTAGCGAGCCATAGAAATATCTAAGGTATGCCCACCCTAATATTTTTCCATTTAAAAATTCCCCACTGCCTAGCCCCATCAAATCCAGCATCTACATGGGCACCTGGTTAGTCGTCAACAGCGCAGCTGCTGCTCTGTCACCTCATAGACGTCACCGCCTTCCACCCGCTGATGAGTTGCAGCATCTAACTGGCACATCCCCAGCTGCCATGACTTTGAGATTCTGGGTACAGAGTGACACTCATAAAAAATGAATGAGTCGTGGATGTCCAGCTCCCTACCGCTCATTCCGGAGACTACATGGCATCCATGTCCGTACTCCCGCTTGCTATCCTGTTAGCTTTATGGATATCATGCATGCGATGGACTTGAGAAGGCCAAGCCTCAGTGAATTCATGCTTCCCACTCCTAGTGTTACCGTCTGCAAGAAACGTTACTGTTCTGATATTCAATTCTATCCACAGTCACATATCGAGTCCAGAATTGCACAAATAAAACTAAAAGTACTCTTTATTCTAAAATTTTGAACTTTTTTGGAGTTCAGGGGCCATCTTACTTCCCTTTTAAGAGGGTCAATGCTGTGTAGTTGCACTGAGGAAATTTTTGGGTTAGTCGTCGGTTTTCATCGGCTACCTGTTGTCACTTCTCAGGGAACTGGGCTGACAGATCAGGAATATCTCAGCTAAGCTTTCACTCCATCATTCCTGCTGTGCTGGAAGCCAATTGACCGATGTGGACACCAGGGGGCGCTCCAGTCCAACACAAGCACAAGTCAAAAGCACAAAGAGTCCTTTTTTGTGGGAAACTCTTTGAATCAAGCATTTCCCACCGCCACAACTACAAGGAAGCACAACTCTTTTCCTCTTTCTCCCTGTCACTCCTCCTCACAAGCATTGCCTAAGTTCCTCCCAACTGTGGCTCGTCCATCTGAGGCAGGCAGCTTCTTTTATCTTCCACCCAGGAGTGTAGCCAGGAACAGATTTTGGGGTGGGCCTGTGCAAAAATGGGTAGTCTAGTTTTTAGTAGGATATACAGTCATTTGAAAAAGTTTGGGAGCCCCGCTCAGCCTGCATAATAATTGACACTCCTTTCAACAATAAAGATAACAGTGGTATGTCTTTCATTTCCTAGGAACATCTGAGTACTGCGGTGTGATTTTTAGTGACGCAGTATTTAGTTGTTTGAAATTAAATCAAATGTGAAAAACTGGCTGTGCACAAATGTGGGTCCCCTTGTCATTGTGCTGATCTGAATGCCTGACACTGCTCAATGCTGATTACTTGGTTAATGAGCTCATTAAGCCTTGAACTTCATAGACAGGTGTGTCCAATCATGAGATATAAAGGTATTTAAGGTGGTCAATTACAAGTTGTGCTTCCTTCCCTTTGACTCTCCTCTGAAGAGTGACAGCATGGGATCCTCAAAGCAACTCTCCAAAGATCTGAAAACAAAGATTGTTGAGTCTCCTGGTTTAGGGGAAGGCTACAAAAAGCCATCTCAGAGGTTTAAAACTGTCAGTTTCAACTGTAAGGAATGGAATCAGGAAATGGAAGGCCACAGGCACAGTTGCTGTTAAACCCAGCAGGTCTGGCAGGCCAAGAAAAATACAGGAGCGGCATATGAGCAGGATTGTGAGAATGGTCACAGACAACCCACAGATCACCTTCAAAGACCTGCAAGAACATCTTGCTCTAGATGGTGTATCTGTACGTCGTTCTACAATTCAGCGCAATTTGCACAAAGAACATCTGTATGGCGGGGTGATGAGAAAGAAGCCCTTTCTGCACTCACGCCACAAACAGAGTCGCTTGTTGTATGCCAATGCTCATTTAGACAAGCCAGATTCATTCTGGAACAAAGTGCTTTGGACTGATGAGACAAAAATGGAGTTATCTGGTCAGAACAAAAAGCGGAAGAAGAACACCGCATTCCAAGAAAAACACCTGCTATCTACTGTCACATTTGGTGGAAGTTCCATCATGCTGTGGGGCTGTGTGGCTAGTTCAGGGACTGGGGTCCTTGTTAAAGTCGAGGGTCAGATGAATTCAACCCAACATCAACAAATTCTTCAGGGTGATGTTCAAGCATCAGTCACAAAGCTGAAGTTACGCAGTGGTTGGATATTCAACAAGACAATGACCCAAAACACAGTTGGAAATCTACAAAGGCATTCATGCAGAGGGAGAAGTACAATGTTCTGGAATGGCCATCACAGTCCCCTGACTTGAATATCATTGAAAATCTATGGGATGATTTGAAGCAGGCTGTCCATCAAATTGAACTGAACTGGAGAGATTTTGTATAAAGAATGGTGAACAATACCTCCATCCAGAATCAGACACTCATCAGAGGCTATAGGAGGACAGCGTCTAGAGGACAAAAGGAGGCTCAACTAAGTATTGATGTCATATCTCTGTTGGGGTGCCCACATTTATGCACCTGTCTAATTTTGTGATGACGCATATTGCATATTTTCTGTTAATCCAATTAACTTAATGTCACTGCTGAAATCCTACTGTGTCCATAAGGCATGTCAAATATTAAAAGGAAGTTGCTACTTTGAAAGGTCAGCCAATGAGAAACAAAAATCCAAAGAATTAAGAGGGCTTCCCAAACTTTTTCATATGACTGTACTTTTTTTTTTTTAATTGATTTTTAACGTTACTATGTGGGCAGAGCCGTGGGGGGCAGCTAGTTCTATATATTTTAACTAACATAAAGAGTCAGTTTGCAGCAGTGTCCAGTTCTACTGACGTAATCAGAGCATTTGATGGCACTCATAGTGCAGTGAGGGCACCAAGCAAGAATGAAGCTGCTTATGTCAATCAAATGTAACCAGTGACTTTCCATTAATGCACAAGTCATCCAAGATGTGACAGCTGTGGTGGGGTGAATGAAGATGCAGGACAAAGTCAAATGCTTGGGGTACCAATCACGCAAAAACCCTGTTTAAATGGAACAAAATAGAGAAAAAATAATGAAATGGAAATTATGCACTTCAGTACACCATCTTAAAGAATGTTCTGGTCCTCTCTAGAACTCCTAAAGAGCATTTCTGGCTTAGATCAGCACAGAAGCACAGCCAACATCAGAATGAGACTCCGCCTTCTGGAAGCGCTCTATTATACCATGTGGACCGAAAGGGGCGGGGCTTCCTTTGCTTCAGTGCCCTCAGGAAGAGAAGGCTGTAAGGCAAAAAAGGAGACAACTGCTGACTCTGAGCTCACATTTAAGCCACACATCGACAATGTTGTGAAGACGGCCTTCAGAAACATAGCCCGAGTCAGACCATTCCTTAACCTGGAAGATGCTTGGAAGACCCGACTCTTGCTTTTGTATTCTCACGCCGGCGCTGTCTAAAAAGACAATAGAAAGATGACAACTTGTTCAAAATGCAGCAACAAGAGAACTTCCTCGCACTGGAAGAACGGAGCATGTTACCCCTGTCTTAGCAAGACTATACTGGTTACCTGTTTCTTTTAGAATTGATTTTAAGATACTTTTAAAAATAAATTGTATTGTAGTGTATCATAACTCCTACAAGCTAAATTATAAATGGAATATTCTAATTATTTCTTGTCATTCTGACTACAGACGACTTCACTTTATGCTCTGCCTTGCAGTTGGTGAGGCATGGAGGGCAAACAGTTTGAACCCGCGCTGAACGTATTGACAAACTAAAGGGAGGGCTGTAAGTCGGCCATAGAAAAGTCATAGATTTTAAGTATGGCCAGTGGTTCTCAAACTGTGGGGCGGGACCCCCAAGGGGGGCACGAAGTAACAAAAAGGGGGGGCGCAAAGATGTGAAAAAAAGAAGATAAGAATCAAAAATATGAAAAATTCATCTATTGAAACCAAAACAAATTAACTTAAACTACATTCTGATACTAGAAAAATAAATATAGAGTTAGATAAATGTCGATAAAAGTTAAGTAGGTATAATAAAATATGCATCTATGATAGATCATTAATTGAAAAAGAACAAATTGGTATTAGTGGGCTCCTTTCAAAAAAACGTTAGGGGGGCATGATTACAACTGTTATGAAAACTCGGATCGCAAATACTTAAAGGTTGAGAAACGCTGAAGTGTGGAAAGTAGCTGAAGTGTAGTAAGAGAAAGATAAGGCTGTAATGAAACAAACAAGGCACTTTATTTTCCCTTTTTGCCTTTAATTCTGCGTTTGTAATAACTTTTTTTTTCTGAATTTTTTGTGATTTGTTCCTTCTTTTTTTTTTTACTTACCACGCTTATTTTAACTTCACCTGTTTGTTGTCTGGTACAAATCCTATAATCAATATTTATCCCATTTCCTATTGTTCAAATGACTTGAAATTTTGCACACTTACTCACTTCCGATGACAATACATGAATCAATAATCAGTTTCACTAATTGATCAATTAATCCATGTTAATTAGGAAATTAAATTTTCATATGAAGAAGAGTTCAAGATTTCACCAATAGATGGCGCTAGTAAACGACAGAAATATTAAAGGAAGTGTTAAAATATTGATTACAAAATTATACTAAAACAAACCAGAGACTATCCATCCATCCATCTATTATCCAACCCGTTATATCCTAACTACAGGGTCACGGGGGTCTGCTGGAGCCAATCCCAGCCATCACAGGGCGCAAGGCAGGAAACAAACCCCGGGCAGGGTGCCAGCCCACTACAGAACCCAAGGCTAAAAAGTTTTAAATAATATATATATATATAAAAATACTTTTTAAAAAACACGCTTATATTAAGTTTAAAAATGTACTAAAAAGTAAAAAATAAGTCTCTCATACATCACTCGTAATATATAAGCGTGGACGGTTTTTATCAATCAACATTCAAAAAACACTTCTTAAAATCTTAGCAAATGCGCCCACCTTTTATTTTACGAGTGATATATGAGAGACTTATTTTTTACGTTTTAGTGCACTTTTAAACTTAATATAAGCGTGGTTTTTAAAAAGTTTTTTTTTATATATATTTAACACAAACTCTATTGCATTGAGAGATTTCTTACACGCGTTTGACTCATGCTGGATCCTGCCTTGCCCACTCGAATTTGGGAACCCAGAAAAGACACAGCTACACCTATCTTTTATCTTAATATGATTTCTTAATGTCTGCGGTGGGTTGGCACCCTGCCCGGGATTGATTCCTGCCTTTTGCCCTGTGTTGGCTGGGATTGGCTCCAGCAGATCCCCGTGACCCTGTGTTCGGATTGAGCGAGTTGGAAACTGGATGGATGGATGATTTCTTAATGTTTGATTGTCTTCTTCTTCTTCTTCTTCTTCTTCTTCTTCTTATTATTATTATTATTATTATTATTATTATTATTATTGATTCTATTTTATTTGTAATCAAATTGTTTTTTTTTTTTTTTGTTATTTGCAATTTAAGCTCCATTCAGGTGTATAAAAGGTGCTATATAAATACAATTATTATTATTATTATTATTATTATTATTATTACTAGGGGGCTCTGCTTCTTGTTAGCTTCGCTTGCCAACCCCAGCGGGTCAGCCGCTCGAAGGGCGTCGGGGCATCCCTCTGTTAGAGAAAGCGATTGTATTTAAAGAGATGGCTTATAGAAAAGCATGCGGACCGTGGGAGGAAAACGGTTTGGTCCTTAATTATTATAGATAGAAAATCAGTTACTTGAGTATTTCACTACAATTGTCTGTTTTAAATACCAATTAATAATAAAACGTAGTAAAAAGTAAAAGTAAAAAGTAGAAGTAAAACGTAATAAAACATAATAAAAAGTAAATAAAAAATTGAATTACATTGGCGCCTTGTCAAAAACAATATTATAAATTACTTTAACCTCTAACTTACATTCTACAAACGTTGCCTTTTTGCATTTCTGTTCGCATATTGTTCGGGATATTTCTCTCTTTCTCGTTTATTGGACGATTCTCTTTGTTCTTGTTTTTTCTTATATGCAGCTCTTTTTAATCATATCAGCTCTTGCCGCTCTTTTTTCTATCGCGATCTAAAAGTCAATAATCTGCTTTTCTGCCTTGCGGTTGTAAGCGTCTGCGCTGAAGGGCGAGTTAGCGCTGAGAGTGTCACCGGGTGGGACGGAGAGCGGACTGGCTCAGTAGGAGTAATGATTGGGCGAGCGGAGTGATGGGGCGTGGTCAAAGCTGAACAACATGGAAAAGATTGAAACTTTTTAAATAAAATATAGAGATTATTATTATATGGAAATTATCCATCCATCATCCAACCCGCTATATCCTAACACAGCGTCACAGGGGTCTGCTGGAGCCAAACCCAGCCAACACAGTGCGCAAGTCAGGAAACAAACCCTGGGCAGGGTGCCAGCCTACCGCAGGGCGCGCACACACACACACACACACACACCCAAGCACAATTTAGAATCGCCAAATGCACCGAACCTGCATGTGTTTGGATTGTGGGAGGACACGGGGAGAACATGCAAACTCCACGCAGGGAGGACCTGGGAAGCGAACCTGGGTGTCCTAACTGCGAGGCAGCAGCGCTACCGTGCCGCCCTATAGTGATTATTATTATTATTATTATTATTATTATTATTATTATTATTATTATTATTAGTGACAGTGCCCCTCTCCCTTGTCATGGTATGGTACCACTTACTTAGGTGAACCTGGAAGGTGACCCTCTGGCGCCCATGCGTGACACTGGCTAACATTGTGTCTTAGTAGCCTGGGCCAACTCGTAATTCATTTATTTTGAGGCTTTGCTTTGGCAGAAGTGACGGTGGCAGTGATGATGATGATGATGATGATGATGATAATAATAATAATAATAATAATAATAATAATAATAATAATAATAATAATAATAATAATAATAGGGGCGGCACGGTGGCGCAGTGGGTAGCGCTGCAGCCTCGCAGTTGGGAGACCTGGGGACCCGGGTTCACTTCCCGGGCCCTCCCTGCGTGGAGTTTGCATGTTCTCCCCGTGTCTGCGTGGGTTTCCTCCGGGTGCTCCGGTTTCCTCCCACAGTCCAAAGACATGCAGGTTAGGTGGATTGGTGATTCTAAATTGGCCCTAGTGTGTGCTTGGTGTGTGGGTGTGTTTGTGTGTGTCCTGCGGTGGGTTGGCACCCTGCCCGGGATTGGTTCCTGCCTTGTACCCTGTGTTGGCTGGGATTGGCTCCAGCAGACCCCCGTGACCCTGTGTTCGGATTCAGCGGGTTGGAAAATGGATGGATGGATAATAATAAGTTTTATTTCTGTAACGCCTTTCATACACTACTCAAGGACACTTTACAATTCAATACACACATTAAATTAACAAGACAATAGAAATTACATACACGAAAAAGAATAATACTCATTGAAAGGATGTGTTTTTAACAGAAGTTTGAAATTAATAATCGCTTTTTCCTCGCGAAGGCTGAGAC
Organism: Erpetoichthys calabaricus; assembly: GCF_900747795.2. NCBI lineage: Eukaryota > Metazoa > Chordata > Cladistia > Polypteriformes > Polypteridae > Erpetoichthys > Erpetoichthys calabaricus. Next base: position 5,876,904 of record NC_041406.2, read on the forward strand.
GGAGAGAATTCCAAATTTTAGGGGCTATCACTCTGAAAGCTCTGCCACCCATAGTTCCTAACCTGTATTTAGGTATAGCGAGTAACTTAGCGTCCGATGATCGTAATGCACGGGCAGGAGTGTAAGGAAGCAGCAGCTCCGATATCTAATGAGGGGCTAACCCATGAAGGGCTTTACAGGTAATAAGAATAATTTTATATTTGATCCTTGAAGAAACTGGTAACCAATGCAAATCATAGAGGACAGGAGTGATGTGAGCAGATTTTTTAGTAAACGAGCAGCAGAATCCTGAGCATATTGTAATCTATTGATATATTTAGTCGGGAGGCCATAAAACAAAGCATTGCAATCGTCCAGGCGGGTGGTGATGGAAGCGTGAATGAGTGTCTCAGTATCCTTCACACTGAGGATAGAATGCAGATGAGCAATGCTGCTGAGATGATAAAAGGCTGTCTGTACTTTTGAGCTAATGTGTGATTGGAAAGTAAGAAGCTGATCAAATATGACACCCAAATGACGGAGTGATGCTGAGGGTTGAATCAGGATCCCATTAATGTCAATTTGTAGCCCACGAAGGGTATAGAGGACAGATTTGGTACCAACTAATAAGAGTTCTGTTTTATCAGGATTGAGCTGTTAAAAATGATCTGTCATCCAACGATTGATTTCCCGAATGCAGTCAGTCAGCGCAGCAGGTGAAGATGTACGTGACGGCAGGATTGTTATTCAGGTAACTGGGTGACCTCTCTCAGTGTTTCATGTGGCCTGTGCTCTTATTCACTGTTAACAGCAGTCATCGTGTCATTACATGTGTCAGGAGATAGTGGCTACCCGCTCAGATGATGGCGCCTCACCCCACAGCCGCATGTCCAGAGCGCAGAGGAGAGGCGCTATAATCTTGTGCTTTCAGTTGTGGCTCGCGAGTCAGGCACTCTTGAATGCAGGAGGCGGGGTTTTAGCGTGTGCAGTGGGAGGCTGCTCTACTAGCCAATGAAATTCCGCAGCACCCTGATTGCATATGTATGAGGCTGATTAGCATGCTCCATGTATGGATGTTAAAGGGCAGGTTCCCGTACGCATTATTTGCAAAGTGATTTGTGATTTAAAAACGGTAAACTGTGTAGAAATTAATTTTTGCCAGGTTTCATAAATTAGATTTTTTTCCCGTACGCATTTTCCTTTTTTTCGTATATTATCACACTCAAATGCACGCAGAGCTATGTAAATGAGACCCCAGGTCCATTTGTGTCTTCCTGAAATTAGAAAGACTGGAATGGAAACCCGGCGGCACAAGGTCTGCACGACGCACACGACGAGCATCTCAGATGGCTTAAGATGCCAAAAGGTTTTTATTACTGTAAGATATGAGACTTGTGCGTGGTCATACTTGGTCCACCATGTGTCTGAAATTCTGCCCGGGTACAAGTGTGTGTGTGCGCTCTTAAATTAAATCAGCTCTATCAGGAACAGTCTGAAAAGTAAAATAATGTCACTTCAGGGAGGCGCGGTGGCGCAGTGACCAGCACTGCTGCCTTACAGCTCAGGTGACATTTTTGGGTCCAGTTATCGGTCCAGCATGCTTCCATAGCCCTATGGGACACCTAAAAGGCCATCACACCATTAGAATTCACTCGTTCACTAGTTCTGTTTCTCCTTCCCCTTTGACTTCAATGCATTTCATTGCGTTTGGTGAAATTCTGAAACAATTCCATGATTTCCTGAATCTTGAGTTTCTTCATAAATGTGAATTTTTCTTGCAGTATTTTAGATTTATTTTAGGCAAAGTAATTTTCTCACCCACTAAGCAAGGACAGGGTCTCAGGGGTGGATGGAGCCCATGCCAGCCATCAAAGGATGCCAGGCAGGAACAAACCCAGGACTTGGTGCCAGTCCATCGCAGGGCAAACGGCCACATGTCAGAGGCACACGCGGCCCAATTTAATGCCACCAGCTCACCTGACCTGGAGGAGAACATGAAAACTCCATGCAGGGAGGACCCGCGACATGAACCCTGGTGTCTCAATCGTGAGTGCTGCCATTGTGCCACCCTGTTGCCCAACTTAGTAAAGCATTTTCTGGTTTATTACTGCAGTGACAAATGTGTCCAGCAAAGTATAGCGGAGTAAAAATAACCGTTTGTGCTGAAGAATATACTGAGGAGAAAGTGATAAGAAAAGGTTATGATCAGGTAAAATAGAAATATACTCAAGTAAAGAAACAAAGTATTTCTATTTCATTACTATGCAATGCAGCTTTATGTAACAGTGAAACAAAGAGGCTGCTGTGAATGAAATATAGCACCTTGCACACAGGACAGTAGGAATAAAACAGTCAACACACGTCAGTCCAACATCATACAGCTTATCACATCCACATCCACCAACAGATGTTTCACAAGATGCCTGCATTAATAATTCAATCCATAACCTTAATGCTCTGAATGTTATTCTGACTAATGAAGATTTGAGAATCAGAGACTTTGTAGAAATAAAGAGTGAAAAATTAAACCAGCCCCAGTAGTTCATTATTTATACAATCTTCTGAGCTTCTGTTTTTGCAAACATGGCCCTTGTTAATTTTTTATTTGACTTTGGAAAAGCAGAAGATCACAACAGCAGACAACTCGATCAAACAAATAGTGAGTGATAACTTCACAGACACAGCAACATACTTTGAAAATGAAGGAGAAAACGAAACAAAAAAATGGACATGTAAGGTAAAAAAAGGAAAGAAAGCAACACTCAGCCATCGCCAGGCACAGTGCTAATGGTGCAGCCATCCAAAAATAACAGAGTGGCATCTCTTGTCTTCACCTGTACAGTTATGGTGTGTATTGGGTGGGAACTCCGTCCAGGAAAACGTCCTGCCTTGTCATCTGCATTGATGGGACAGGATCAGACCACCCACGACACTGAGATAGATAGATAGATAGATAGATAGATAGATAGATAGATAGATAGATAGATAGATAGATAGATAGATAGATAGATAGATAGATAGATAGATAGATAGATAGATAGATATGAAAGGCACTATATAATAGATAGATAGATAGATAGATAGATAGATAGATAGATAGATAGATAGATAGATAGATAGATAGATAGATAGATAGATAGATAGATAGATAGATATGAAAGGCACTATATAATAGATAGATAGATAGATAGATAGATAGATAGATAGATAGATAGATAGATAGATAGATAGATAGATAGATAGATAGATAGATAGATAGATGTGAAAGGCACTATATGATAGATAGATAGATAGATAGATAGATAGATAGATAGATAGATAGATAGATAGATAGATAGATAGATAGATAGATAGATAGATAGATAGATAGATAGATAGATAGATATGAAAGGCACTATATAATAGATAGACAGATAGATAAGAAAGGCACTATATAATAGATAGATAGATAGATAGATAGATAGATAGATAGATAGATAGATAGATAGATAGATAGATAGATAGATAGATAGATAGATAGATAGATAGATAGATAGATAGACTGTATTCCTCAGGACGTCTCTTGTTCTGTGCTTACTATCTATCTATCTATCTATCTATCTATCTATCTATCTATCTATCTATCTATCTATCTATCTATCTATCTATCTATCTATCTATCTGTCATATAGTGCCTTTCACATCTATCTATCTATCTATCTATCTATCTATCTATCTATCTATCTATCTATCTATCTATCTATCTATCTATCTATCTATCTATCTATCTGTCATATAGTGCCTTTCACATCTATCTATCTATCTATCTATCTATCTATCTATCTATCTATCTATCTATCTATCTATCTATCTATCTATCTATCTATCTATCTATCTATCTATCTATTATATAGATATCAGGGGTGTGTTCTGCTCCTACTCTGTTCAATGTTTGCATGGACTGGGTGGTGGTCAGGGTGGTGGGGTCCAGCGGCTGTGGGGCATCTGTTGATGAAGAGAAATTCAGTGATGTTGACTTTGCTGACGATGCTGTGATCTTCACGGAGTCAGTGGAGGCTCTGATTGGCGCTATCTCGAGAGACTGAGTGAGGGGTCTGAGTGTCTGGGCTTGTGAGGGTCCTGATAAAAACCAACATCCAGGCCTTTAATGACCTCTTGGGCACATGAGCAGTGTGTCTGGATTGTTGAAGACTGGATAAACATAGCCTGGTGTGATGAATCTCGATTTCTGTAGAGGCACACAGATGGTAGGATCAGAATCTGGTGCACATAGCATGAATCAAAGCACACAACCTGAATTTGTCACCAGCCTGGTGGCATAATGGTATGGTGAATGTTCTCATGGCACACTTTGGGCACTCTCTCACAAAGAGAGAGTGTCTGCGGAGAGAGTGTCAACCACATTGAGAGGTTTACTTACCTCAGCAGTGACATTCATGTCTCTGGTGACTCTTCCTATGAAGTCAGTAGACGGATTGGGAGAGTGTGGGGGGGGGGTCATGAGGTCACTAAAAGGGGTATGTGGTGCTCCTGATATCTGCAAAAGGACGAAGGTCCAAGTCTTTAGAGTCCTGGTGCTTCCTGTTTGCGAGACATGGACGCTATCCAGTGACCTGAGATGAAGAACCTTCATGTGTGTCTCTTCAGAGAGTTCTTGGGTCCTGATGGTTTGACTTTGTGTTGCTCACGGGGTCCCGAATGAGGCACATGACCTGCATTGTGAGGGAGCGTCAGTTACGGCACTGCGGCCATGAGGCGTGATTCCCTGAGTGTGATCAGCTCACAGGACCCTCATTGTTGAGGACATGAGTGGCTGGACCTTGCCAAGGGGTGATGCCCACGTAACACCTGGCTGTGGCAGATAGATGGTCATTTCTAGGGGGGTGGGACTGAACTGCGTGTCTGCCTGAGGGGTTGCCAAACGGGATCCTGAGGTGTTATGTCATGTGGTGGGTGTGGCAACATGCTGTACCAGTGCCATCCTCACCTGAGCCATCCATTGTCAACTACCTAAGCTTCACTGGATGGTGTTTTGGACGTTGTCATTAGTGTTTATTGTCTGTTGAGCTGCGCTATATTTATTATCTGAGGAGAGCCTTTTGCCTTCATTTGATTATTAATGTATTTCATTATTATTTATCGATTCATTGGGCCACTCACGGAGGAGAGTGTGTGCATTCCACATGAAGGCTGGGTGTGTTCCTGGGGTCCCCGCCACGAAATAAATAAATCACCGTCTTTCTGATGGTGTGAATCTTCACGCCATCGCGACTGCTGCAGCCTCATATCAGAAATAAGCCAAATATCCCATCTCTGCCATCCATAATGGAATATTCAATGTCGGCTAAATGCATTTCCATTAGTATTCACCCGACTCCAAACCAGCCTGACAGCATGCGGCAGCGTACGGCACTATTAGAACAATGCCCCTAATGCGAAACATTACACATTAAGGATGTATTGTAGAGCGACCGGATTTGATAAGTTTAGTATCTGGAGAATGGGAAATGGAATTATGGAGAAAAAAACGGAAAAAAAACCCCAAAAAACACGCTTATGCCAGACTCGTAATCATTTGCATAATAGCTATCAAAAAAGCAGATAAGAAATGAATAATTTCTCACTCGGAAGCAATCCTTTGTTTGCATAAATGCCGCTAATATTGAGTAATCTTATTTTCCTGCAACAACTAGGATGTGTAAATAATATGCAAATGACTGCCGATCGGCGCTCCCTGGCCGGTTGGATGTTTTGTTTGTTTTATTTATTTATTTTTTTTCTGTTATCGAGAACTTCTTATTGTCTCACATCAGAAGAGTAAACAAAATTCAACTTCATTGCTCTCAAGTGTGTCGTTCTGAAAGCTGGAGGCCCAGATTATCATTCAGAGTGCCGGGGCGGTGAATGCAGTGACTCGGCAATTTCCTTGAAGGAAAGATTCAAGTAAGGAACCTCCGGTGGGTAATCATTCGGGGAAATCTCCATGTATCTTTCCTTGTCCTGTGATCCAACTGGGAGATCCAGGAGGCAACTGTGAGGGGCTATGGGTCCCTCAGAATCTTGACTTGAGTGGGGCCACATAAGTACCCTCTACAGAAACACATCTGCACTCCAGACAGTTTCCCCTCAACATCTGTTTGTCTAAAGGTAACGCAAAAGTCGGGGACGCAGAGGTTCGTTCGGACGTCACTCTTTCCATGGCTCCCACTTACCAGCAGATCAGTAAAATGACCAATTAGCATCAACAGAGGAATGCACGTCAGTCAGTTTAAAGCACTCTGATTGGACGATCAGTTGGTGAAAGAAAAGTCAGTTCCTTGCTCGTTCTTTTTGATTACTTAGGTTTAGGTTTAGGTTTAGGTTTAGGTTTCTTTATTTAGTCATGTTTACACAAGAAAACATGAAATTTGCCTTCTCAGTTGCATCTAATAACAGGTAACAGACAGAATGAAATAAAACAGACAAATAGAAATAAGAACGGTTAAGGTAAGGCAGTTAGATAAAACATATTTACACCAAAAAAAAAAAAGGTCCATCCATCCATCCATTCTCTTCTGCTTATCCGAGGTCGGGTCGCGGGGGCAGCAGCTTGAGCAGAGATGCCCAGACTTCCCTCTCCCCGGCCACTTCTTCTAGCTCTTCCGGGAGAATCCCGAGGCGTTCCCAGGCCAGTCGAGAGACAAAGTCCCTCCAGCGTGTCCTGGGTCTTCCCCGGGGCCTCCTCCCAGTTAGACGTGCCCAGAACACCTCACCAGGGAGGGCGTCCAGGAGGCATCCTGATCAGATGCCCGAGCCACCTCATCTGACTCCTCTCGATGCGGAGGAGCAGCGGCTCTACTCTGAGCTTCTCACCCTATCTTTAAGGGAGAGCCCAGACACCCTGCGGAGGAAACTCATTTCGGCCGCTTGTATTCGCGATCTCGTTCTTTCGGTCACTACCCATAGCTCATGACCATAGGTGAGGGTAGGAACATAGATTGACTGGTAAATTGAGAGCTTTGCCTTATGGCTCAGCTCCTTTTTCACCACGACAGACCGATGCAGAGCCCGCATCACTCCGGACGCCTGTCGATCTCACGCTCCATTCTTCCCTTACTCGTGAACAAGACCCCAAGATACTTGAACTCCTCCACTTGAGGCAGGATCTCGCTCCCAACCCTGAGAGGGCACTCCACCCTTTTCCGGCTGAGGACCATGGTCTCGGATTTGGAGGTGCTGATTCCCATCCCAGCCGCTTCACACTCGGCTGCGAACCGATCCAGAGAGAGCTGAAGATCACGGCCTGATGAAGCAAACAGGGCAACATCATCTGCAAAAAGCAGTGACCCAATCCTGAGCCCACCAAACCGGACCCCCTCAACGCCCTGGCTGCGCCTAGAAATTCTGTCCATAAAAGTTATGAACAGAATCGGTGACAATGGGCAGCCCTGGTGGAGTCCAACTCTCACTGGAAACGGGTTCGACTTACTGCCGGCAATGTGGACCAGGCTCTGGCAACGATCGTACAGGGACCGAACAGCCCTTATCAGGGGGGCCGGTACCCCATACTCTCGGAGTACCCCCCACAGGATTCCCCGAGGGACACGGTCGAATGCCTTTTCCAAGTCCACAAAACACATGTAGACTGGTTGGGCAAACTCCCATGCACCCTCCAGGACCCTGCTAAGGGTACAGAGCTGGTCCACTGTTCCGCGACCAGGACGAAAACCACACTGTTCCTCCTGAATCCGAGGTTCGACTATCCGACGGACCCTCCTCTCCAGAACCCCCGAATAGACTTTTCCAGGGAGGCTGAGGAGTGTGATCCCTCTGTAGTTGGAACACACCCTCCGGTCCCCCTTCTTAAAGAGGGGGACCACCACCCCGGTCTGCCAATCCAGAGGCACTGTCCCTGATGTCCATGCGATGTTGTAGAGACGTGTCAACCAAGACAGTCCTACAACATCCAGAGCCTTTAGGAACTCCAGGCGTATCTCATCCACCCCCGGGGCCCTGCCACCAAGGAGTTTTTTGACCACCTCGGTGACCTCAGTCCCAGAGATGGGGGAGCCCACCTCTGAGTCCCCAGGCTCTGCTTCCTCATTGGAAAGCATATTATTGGGATTGAGGAGGTCTTCGAAGTACTCCCTCCACCGACCCACAACGTCCCGAGTCGAGGTCAGCAGCGCACCATCCCCACCATATACAGTGTTGACACTACACTGCTTCCCCTTCCTGAGACGCCGGACGGTGGACCAGAATCTCCTCGAAGCCGTCCGAAAGTCGTTCTCCATGGCCTCCCCAAACTCCTCCCATGCCGAGTTTTTGCCTCAACAACCACCGAAGCCGCATTCCGCTTGGCCTGCCGGTACCTATTAGCTGCCACCAGGGTCCCACAGGACAAAAGGGTCCTGTAGGACTCCTTCTTCAGCTTGACGGCATCCCTCACCATCAGTGTCCACCAACAGGTTCGGGGATTGCCGCCACGACAGGCACACACCACCTTACGGCCACAGCTCCGGTCAGCCTCAACAATAGAGGCACGGAACATGGCCCATTCGGACTCAATGTCCCCCACCTCCCTCGGGACATGGTCGAAGTTCTGCCGGAGGTGGGAGTTGAAGCTACTTCTGACAGGGGGCTCTGCCAGACGTTCCCAGCAGACCCTCACAACACGTTTGGGCCTACCACGCCTGACCGGCATCCTCCCCCACCATCGAAGCCAACTCACCACCAGGTGGTGATCAGTTGACAGCTCCGCCCCTCTCTTCACCCGAGTGTCCAAGACATGTGGCCGCAAGTCCGACGACACGACCACAAAGTCGATCATCGAACTGAGGCCTAGGGTGTCCTGGTGCCAAGTGCACATATGAACACCCCTATGCTTGAACATGGTGTTCGTTATGGACAATCCGTGACGAGCACAGAAGTCCAATAACAAAACACCGCTCGGGTTCTGATCGGGGGGGCCATTCCTCCCAATCACGCCCTTCCAGGTCTCACTGTCATTGCCCCCGTGAGCATTGAAGTCTCCCAGCAGAACGAGGGAGTCCCCAGAAGGTATGCCCTCTAGCACCCCCTCCAGGGACTCCAAAAAGGGTGGGTACTCCGAACTGCTGGTCGGTGCATACGCACAAACAACAGTTAGGACCCGTCCCCCCATCTGAAGGCGAAGGGAGGCTACCCTCTCGTCCACCGGGGTAAACCCCAATGTACAGGCTCCAAGTTAGGGGGCAATAAGTATACAGGATAAGGTTACAGGATATATATCAAAACCTTAATCATTATCTCCGATATTTCTTATTGAAAAGTCATATGGCACTAGGAAGAAAGGAGTTTCTGGAGCGATTTGTGTGGGTTTTCAAAGCGACTATCCTTCCTGATTTACTGAAGTTTAGTTCTACATGTAATGGATGTCTGTCATCAGTTGAGATGATTTCCAGTTTCTTTAGCATTGCCCTTTCATTGAAGGGCATCTTGCTTGAGACATGAACAATCACTACGCTAACTGTGTTCCCATGTTTAATAACTTGCTTTAACTCCTATCATCATGAAAAAGATATCCCGTATACATCTCAGTATTTTAATTATTCAGAGAGCTGTAATATCACGAATGTAATGGATTCTGTGTCCTGTCGGAGGAAGAGCTTGCAGTGATTCACACACACAGAGCACATAGAAGATCAAATACAAAACAAAGCATTTAATGTGCTACTTTAGTTACGATGGGATTTAAGAAACTAGTAAATTAAATGATTTTAAGATGATGTTTGTGATGTTCTACTTTAATGGCAAAATAAACTACGTGATTAAAGTGGAAATGTGGAGATTAAAGTTGACATTTCATGCTTTTTTCCCACTGTATGCCTATATTTTTTGTCTGTACCATAATAAGCTTTCATATGACACTCAGACAGTGGGCTACGACTCCCCTTTTCACGGTGACTTTGATATGTGACTTCTTTTTTATTTCGAGCACTGTGTGACTTTGTGAACTTGAGCTTTCGAGTTTCTCCGACACGCTATGTCACTTGATCAACTTTCATTTGTTGATGATACCACTGTTCAAACCAACAAATAATACGTTTTCCTTTGCCTCCACTTGGTATTCGCTGAAATTCTTATATTTTCCCCCATGCTTTTCCCATTGTCTTTTCACAGAAGGCTGAGCTTAAGGGCTATTTATATTGATTTGCATATTCAAAGAGGCGTAATTCTGGGAGGAGTTGGGGCGGGACAGCAGGCGTGTGCATGTGCGTTACTTTTCACGCTGATCAGGATTTATGCAGCGGAAGAACATGGAAGTTGGCGAACACACAGATTTATTTGTGCATACGCACATTCCCGCTTTTGTGCTTATGCCATGTTATAGTGTGAGTTCAACGCACGGAGTTATACACGAGGCCCCTGGTGGTGATGGGCAGGTGGCCCTGCCCCTTGAGGGAAACACCCATAAAACACAAGGGACGTGACCAAGGCCTTTCCCCTTTTTCAACATACAATTAGAAAAATGGACATAACAACTGAAATAAACATTCATACAAATAAATGGCATCAAATAATACAATAAAACAGGGGAGACATGCTGGCTTAAACATGACAGCATCCCAAATCAGCCAGGCACACACTGTATCCAGCAGGGGGCACTAGCTCCCTGGTTGGAATAAGTTCTTTTGTAATTGCGGCATGTTACATAACCCAATACTATATAGATATAATATAAAAAGGCGATACCCCTCCCTTAGTGATACGGCGGTAAGAAATCACATAGGAGAAATAACTTGGCTTTCTTTAATGGCGATTTATGCTGCATAACAGACGATGAAGCCGTGACAAGACCTTTCGGGTAGTAGGGGCCTGATGTGTAGAGTCTGCCATTTTCGTCGCTGCATTGGAAGAATTTTCCGGATCAGATGACGTTATCTCCCATCTGTCTTCAAAGGTGTGCCGGGCAATGTTCCAAGGCTTTATACTCTTTCTTCACGTTCAGGCCCCCACTTAGGTGAATCATGCCATTCCCAACAAGGAAAAGAGAGGATCCAATATCATGCTGACTCTGACACACAGAAATAGTACAATGCCCATTTTGCAGTTGTCCTTAACGTGTCTTGTCCTAAAATGCTTGCCTAGCAGTTCTTATATTGTGAACTCCTGTGTGCTAAATCAGGCCTTGTGTTCGCTGTACATGTGAGAAGAAAAGAAAATCAGATTTAAAATATTTGCACAGAGCACAGTGACATATTAAACCTATACTCTGATTACGCACACCCACACACATTCGGAGCCTGCACACTCTGGGACCCGGTTATTTTATTATTCGCCTACGGACCTCGTATCACACTGCCCAGAAGGAGGCGTCATCTGCAAGCAGAGCAAACTGCCGGATGGAGCTCCAGTGACTGACCTCGATTCCTGCGACAAAGACCCAAATGACTTTTCTCGTTTCATTTGCTATTTATTGAAGCCAAGAGGCGTATTTTGTTGCACTCTCCCTTTATTAAACGGGCCGACCAGATTGGTGTGCCAACTTTTGCTTTCACTTTTTGCGGCCTGTCATTCCTACACCGGGTCACATTCCTGTCCCTGCTCTGTGGTCCAACACATCACGGCTGAGCCGTTGTTGCTCCTTGACACTTCCACTTACATTTGTCCGGAAAAGACCTAACAGGGCAGTAATTTCACATACTGACTTGTAGCAAAGGTGCTGTGTTTTCAAAGTCACTGAGCTCTTCAGTACAACTCGCTCTACTGAAAATGACAATGGCAAAGCTGTGTGTTTGATTGGATGCTCATGTCAATAACGAAATAACAGAACTCAATCATTTAGAGGGATGTCCACATACTTTTGACCATATAATGCAGTTGAGCACTCTCAGCATCTACGGGGTGGGGGGTCTCGGCCGCACTCCCCCAAAGCCGATGTGTGATTGTTTCGTTAATGAGAGTTGAGAGTCTTCTCCTCTTTCATGCCTTTTTTTGTTGCCTTACTGCCTATTTGACTAATTGCGCTCAATAAGCTTCCCAGTGACTCATAGATCCTGGTCTTTTTAATTAGCTTCACGTGGAAGTGAAAATCAAGACGGATTACGTGGCAGCGAGTGTTTCTGTCTCCTCTAATGGTGATTTATTGAGACCAAGTGCAAGCAGATGACATAAGGACTTTGGAGAGACAACTTTTGCTGATTAGTCTCCATTTTGATTGTCCTTTCTCCCCTTGCTGTTTGTTCCTGTCCTGCGACCTTTCCCTCTTTTCAGTAGGCGGCGCACCTCCAACTTTATCTCACTGTACCTCTGATCAGGAGCAGCCCTGGGCATTGATGTTCTCAGAGGCAGGGTATGTTAGATGCCCACACTCCTACAAATAAAGGCACCAAAGTGGTTCTTCAGAGCAAATGCAGTAGGGGAACCATTTTTTGCTTCCCCAGAGAAGCATCCACATTATTTAGATCTGTTTCAGACTCCATAAATAAGAGTTTATCACGAAAGAGCACAACAATGACAAAGAATTGGGGACACCACCTGGTGACTCCGTGTAACTGCATGGAAAAACAAACCGTTTTTAAAAGCAGACGAATGAGAGAACGTCACCTCAACAAGAGAACTGAACTAGATATGGCGGTGTTCCAGTTTTATGAGTTCCTGGCAGGAAGGGACGGGTCCAGGGGGGGGTGCAGCGGGGGGGGGGGGGGGGGGGGGGGGTTTGTTTTGCAGGCAAATGGAAGTGATATCAGAGCGGGAATGGCAGTTAATCTACCATTCTGTGGTGGGAGGAAGAGAGAAGACCTTAAACAACAGAAGGTGCCATCACCAGAGCACTTAAGATGCTTCCCATGTGCACACACGTGACGCAATGTAAAGGTTTGAAAAGATTTCTGAAATGCCAGCGGGTTCCTGATTTCTGGGAGGACGCTCGTTGCATACCCTAACACAGGCTAAGTTCCGGTTTTCTTGATCTGTTAATATCCTGCTAGGTAGCCTTCTTCTTCTTCTTCTTTTTTTGGCTGCTCCCATTAGGAGTCACCACAGCGGATCATCTTCTTCAATATCTTCCTGTCCTCTGCATCTTGTTCTGTCACACCCATCACCTGCATGTCCTCTCTCAGCACATCCATAAACCTTCGCTTAGGCCTTCCTCTTCTCCTCTTACCTGGCAGCTCTATCCTTAGCACCCTTCTCTCATTATACCCCTCATCTCTCCACTGCACATGTCCAAACCAACGTAATCTCACCTCTCTGACTTTGTCTCCCAACTGTCCAACTTGAGCTGACCCTCTAATGTCCTCATTTCTAATCCTGTCCATCCTCATCACACCCAATGCAAATCAGCTACTAGACATTAAAGATTCCCATTTTCTCCACAAATCAGAAACTTTTTCAATGCCCAAAGAACTCTTCCCCGAATGAAATGGTTCTTTGTCAAACAGGGGTTCTAGTAGGAACCAGAGAACCCACTAAAATGCCATTACAGAACCCGGATTTTTAAGAATATACGCCCTCACTCTACAGGCCTCATTTCTAAAACTTTATGTGAAAATAGAAGCAAAGACAAAAACCAGGAAAATGCATATGGCAAATAAAAAAGAGGCGTGCGTGCATTTCTACCCAGTTTACCCCTTTATTAATCATCCTCACCTTGTAAATATTGTGGCGGACAACTGGGACCCCTGCCTGGCAGGGAGGGCCTCGATGATGGAAGGACCAGAGAAGAGGACATATCCACAACAATACCTCCCCCAGGATGCAAGAGGGCAGACTCCCTGGATTGCTTGGCGACCACGGTCACTGCCAAAGGGCTACCTGGACAGTCCCTGAGTCACAGACTGCAACACTTCCACCACACTCGGGAGTGCTGCCGAAGGAAGTGCACTATAAAAGAGGCCGCCTCACTCCATTCCAGGAGCCGGAATCAGGAGGTGGAGGACAGAGCTTGTGTGGGGGAGTGTAGGTGTAGGAGTGGTGGCTCTGAGGCTAGAGATCTGCACTGGCAATCGGAAGGTTGCCGGTTCGAATCCCGTCAATGCCATTAGGGACTCTGCTCTGTTGGGCCCTTAAGCAAGGCCCTTAACCTGCAATTGCTGAGCGCTTTGAGTAGTGAGAAAAGCGCTATATAAATGCAAAAAAATTATTAATTATTATTAAAATTATTAGGTGGTAAAGAGAAGAAGAAAAGAAAGAAACAACAACATTTATTTCTATAGCACATTTTCATACAAATAATGTAGCTCAAAGAGCTTTACATAATGAAGAAAAGAGAAAAAAGACAAAGTAAGGGTTAAAATAAGAGAACACTAATTAACATAGAATAAAAGTACAGTCCGATGGCCAGGGAGGACAGAAAAAACAAAAAAAAACTCCAGACGGCTGGAGAAAAAAAGTAAAATCTGCAGGTGGTCCGAGGCAATGAGACCACCTGACCAGCCCCCTCTAGGCATTCTACCTAACATAAATGATCAGTCCTCATTGTATTCTTCACCACCTGAGGCCACAGGTGCACCACACCCTCGTCCCTCTGCAGTTTGCATACCAGGAGAAGGTGGAAGCGGAGGATGCCATCATCTACATGCTACACAGATCCCTCTACCACTTGGACAGAGGCAATGGTGCAGTAAGAATTATGTTTCTGGACTTCTCTAGCGCCTTCAACACCATCCAACCTCTGCTCCTTAGGGACAAGCTTTTGAGGTTTTGAGGCCGGTGTGTGTAAACCTTTGACTTGAGAAGAAATCACACGGGGCGAAATCAGGCGAATGTGAAGGCCACCCGACATCGCCTCGCAGGGAGATCAGCTGCCCCGGAAACTTCTTGTTGGCCATACTGTAAGTCTGCATCCCTATTCAACACAACGCCTTCAGCACAATCCAACCTCTGCTCCTTAGGGACAAGCTGACAGAGATGGGAGTAGATTCATATCTGGTGGCATGGATCGTGGACTATCTTACAGACAGACCTCAGTATGTGCGTCTCGGGAACTGCAGGTCTGACATTGTGGTCAGCAGCACAGGAGCGCCACAGGGGACTGTACTTTCTCCGGTCCTGTTCAGCCAACATACATTGGACTTCCAATACAACTCGGAGTCCTGCCACGTGCAAAAGTTCGCTGATGACACTGCTATCGTGTGCTGCATCAGGAGTGGGCAGGAGGAAGAGTATAGGAACCTAATCAAGGACTTTGTTAAATGGTGCGACTCAAACCACCTACAACTGAACACCAGCAAAACCAAGGAGCTGGTGGAGGATTTTAGGAGTCCCAGACCCCTCATGGACACCGTGATCATCAGAGGTGACTGTGTGCAGATGGTACAGACCTATAAATACCTGGGAGTGCAGCTGGATGATAAATTGGACTGGACTGCCAATACTGATGCTCTGTGTAAGAAAGGACAGAGCCCACTATACTTCCTTAGAAGACTGGCGTCCTTCAACATCTGCAATAAGATGCTGCAGATGTTCTATCAGACGGTTGTGGCGAGTGCCCTCTTCTACACGGTGGTGTGCTGGGGAGGCAGCATAAAGAAGAGGGACGCCTCATGCCTGGATAAACTGGTGAGGAAGGCAAGCTCTATTGTTGGCATGGAGCTGGACAGTTTGACATCCGTGGCAGAGCAACAGGCGCTGAGCAGGCTCCTGTCCATCATGGAGAATCCACTGCATCCACTGAACAGGATCATCTCAGACAGAGGAGCAGCTTCAGCGACAGACTGCTGTCACCGTCCTGCTCCACTGACAGACTGAGGAGATCGTTCCTCACCCACACTATGCGACTCTTCAATTCCGCCTGGGGGGGTAAACGTTAACATTATTCAAAGTTATTGTCTGTTATACCTGCATTGTTATCACTCTTTAATTTAATATTGTTATTATCAGTAAGCTGCTGCTGGAGTATGGGGAATTTCCCCTTGGGATTAATAAAGTATCTATCTATCTATCTATCTATCTATCTATCTATCTATCTATCTATCTATCTATCTATCTATCTATCTATCTATCTATCTATCTATCTATCTATCTATCTATCTATCTATCTATCTATCTATCTATCTATCTATCTATTCAGGGTTCTCATGGAAGGACTTGATGATGACGGTCACATGGACTTCTGGCCTTTAATCCATCACAGTGCTTCGATCAGGTGGTGGTGGCGCAGGTCGCCACCACAGAAAACCGGAAAAAGAACAGAATAGAGAGTAGAGGGTTAATATGGATTGTGGAGCCACCATGAATAGTTATGATAATTAATTGAATATGCAGAGTATCAGGATTAATTAAAGTGAAGTTATGAGAAAGCCATGTTAAAGTAATGTGTTTTTTAGCAGTTTTTTTAAAGTGCTCCACCGTATCAGCCTGGTGAATTTCTATCAGTAAACTTGTATTCCAGATTTGAGAAGCATAACAGCAGAAGGCCGCCCGCCTCACCACTTCTTTTAAGTTTAGCTCTTGGAATCCTAAGCAGACACTCATTTGAAGATCTAGGGTTACGATTTGGAATATAAGACGTCAAACATTCCGATATATAAGATGGAGCAGATTATTTAAGGCTTTATAAACCATGAGCAGTATTTTAAAGTCAATTCTGAATGACTCAGGTAACCAGTGTAGTGACCTTAAGACTGGGGTGACGTGCTCAGATTTTCTTTTCCTAGTTAGAATTCTAGTAGCTCCATTCTGCACTCGTTGTAATCGATTTATGTCTTTTTTGGGTGGTCCTGAGAAGAGTGCATTACAGTAATCTATTCGACTGAAAACAAAAGCGTGAACTAATATCTCAGCATCTTACAATGTTATAAGTGGTCTAACTTTTGTTATATTTCTTAAGTGAAAAAATGGTATCCTAGTAATCTGATTAATATGTGATTTAAAATTCAGGTCACAGTCAACAGTTACCCCTAAATTCTTTACCTCCATCTTGACTTTTAATCCTAATGCATCAAGTTTATTTCTAATAACCTCATTATATCCATTATTGCCAATCACTAAAATTTCAGTTTTCTCTTTATTTAGCTTGAGAAAATTACTAGTCATCCACTCAGAAAGAAAGACAGAGGAAGAAACTGAGGTTGTTGGTGGTGATGGGTGCACTGTGTGCTAAGAAAAAGAAAATGAATGGGTGTGTTTTGCACTTGTACCTTTGTGCCTGCGTGTGTCTTGGGGCTGATACTCCACAATATGCATATGGGAATATGCGTTGAACGCCACCCTGCAACATCCATATATGGAGCATGCTAATCACCCCTCATACATATGCAATGCCACAGAACGTCATTGGCTGGTAAAGCTGCCTCGCGCGTGATGTGTCGAGACTCCGCCCACCCGCATTCAAGAGCATCTGGCTGGGCTCCACAGCTGAAAGCACAAGACCACATGTGGCATTACAGTCCCTCTCCTCTACATCCTGGGGGTCCGGAAGAGGTGTAGGGCGCCAGTGCCTGAGCAGGTAGACACCATCAGTTGGCACATGCAATGACATGATTGCTGGCACAATGAATAAATGAATGAAACACTGAGTTACCTGATCAACAAGCTAGCCATCATGTCCAGCACCGTCACCTCTGCCAAAGCTGCTTTGCCTCAAAAACAAATGAATGACAGGCTGACTGAGACCACTGAGACACAACGTTTCTTACTCACCTCCTGGCGTCACAGATGACATGTGCATTAACAGAATAACAACTTAACCCTTAAATTGCCACATACTTGGGTTGTAATGCACCTCCGGACACCAAATGCTCTTTTGCTGCACTTTTTAAGGAAACGTCACAATTCACCAAGAAAAAATAAAATTTTAATGGAACACACATCACAATTACTGCAACACTGATCATTTTACACACTGCCAATGAACAGTAAAAACGTTTAAAAAAAACTACTGCAAAATATTATAATACCAGTAACGGCATAGTGCATAATAACGTGCAGTGAATACACTTGACTTGAGCATTCCTAGTTTTCATCCTCTTTATTTCTCTGTATGTTTAGCATTCATTTGCTCAGAGGTTGATGCACCTGAGCAGCTCTTCACTTCTCCACCCTAGTGTCCCGCTTCTTCTCTTCTTCCGTCAGCATCTTTTCGCATTAAAACTGATGAAGTCTGTGTTTGTGTTGTGATTACTTTGTACGTTTTCCTTAATTTTTCACTTAAGCTGGCACTTAATCCTTCAATCTGCCTCAAGAATGATTTAAGATTTGAAGAGTTAGAGGAAGTGACCGCGAAGGTGGTATTGTGCCCGTACGCATGCGCCGCCCTGCTGGCCACTGACGAGAGTTGATTCTACAATAAAATAAAATAAAAATAAAAAGAGGAATAACCTTGGAGGTCAATCATCACCCCAAAAGTATATAGTAGACGTCACATAGTATATTGTACCAAATTTCAGGTCAATTATTAAAATTAAAAGATTTCAAATCCTGGACAGACAATCGGACAGCCACACATATTATATAAGGAGATGTACAAGGTGCACCTGACGCCATTGATGAAATTCAGCAAATCACCAACTGTGCCAACTGTGCTTGAACTGGCTGCACACAGAGGCCAACGCTGATGACTACAGGCTAGTCTGAATCCCAGGGACAGTGATGCTGATTCGCTACACTAGGGGGCGCCAGTGGTCACCTTGTACATCTCCTTATATAATATGTGCGGCCAGTGGTCACAAGCTGAACAAATGGACGGCACGGACTGATCAGCTCTGGTGTGCTGACAAATTGCACTGGGAACCGACCGTAGCCAGCTGTGACGTTCAATGAATGTACGTCGCTGAAGATATTTGGCTCTGGCGTGCTGGCAAATTGCATTGGGAACTGACTATAGCTGGTTCCGGCGGTTTAAGGGTTAAGGTTAATTCTCGCTAGGTGCCCTTATTGCAACGTGAGTGCAGCCAATTGGTCAGATTACGTTAGAAGAGCCAGACACGGCTGCGAATTGACTTTTTATGTTGGCACAGACGTGAGTTATGTTTGTACACCCACAACGTAACGAGAACTGGATGTCATGCCTTTCCAGTCGGTCAATAGCTTATACACAGTGCATCCGGAAAGTATTCACAGCGCATCACTTTTTCCACATTTTGTTATGTTACAGCCTTATTCCAAAATGGATTCAATTCATTTTTTTACTCAGAATTCTACACACAACACCCCATAATGACAACGTGAAAAAAGTTTACTTGAAGTTTTTGCAAATTTATTAAAAATAAAAAAACTGAGAAATCCCATGTCCATAAGTATTCACAGCCTTTGCTCAATACTTTGTCGATGCACCTTTGGCAGCAATTCCAGCCTCAAGTCTTGTTGAATATGATGCCACAAGCTTGGCACACCTATCCTTGGCCAGTTTCGTCCATTCCTCTTCGCAGCACCTCTCAAGATCCATCAGGTTGGATGGGAAGCGTCGGTGCACAGCCATTTTAAGATCTCTCCAGAGATGTTCAATCGGATTCAAGTCTGGGCTCTGGCTGGGCCACTCAAGGACATTCACAGAGTTGTCCTGAAGCCACTCCTTTGATATCTTGGCTGTGTGCTTAGGGTCGTTGTCCTGCTGAAAGATGAACCGTCGCCCCAGTCTGAGGTCAAGAGCGCTCTGGAGCAGGTTTTCATCCAGGATTTCTCTGTACATTGCTGCAGTCATCTTTCCCTTTATCCTGACTAGTCTCCCAGTCCCTGACGCTGAAAAACATCCCCACAGCATGATGCTGCCACCACCATGCTTCACTGCAGGGATGGTATTGGCCTGGTGATGAGCGGTGCCTGGTTTTCCTCCAAACGTGACGCCTGGCATTCACACCAAAGAGTTCAATCTTTGTCTCATCAGACCAGAGAATTTTTCTTTCTCATGGCCTGAGAGTCCTTCAGGTGCCTTTTGGCAAACTCCAGGCGGGCTGCCATGTGCCTTTTACTAAGGAGTGGCTTCCGTCTGGCCACTCTACCATACAGGCCTGATTGGTGAATTGCTGCAGAGATGGTTGTCCTTCTGGAAGGTTCTCCTCTCTCCACAGAGGACCTCTGGAGCTCTGACAGAGTGACCATCGGGTTCTTGGTCACCTCCCTGACTAAGGCCCTTCTCCCCCGATCGCTAAGTTTAGATGTCCGGCCAGCTCTTGGAAGAGACCTGGTGGTTTTGAACTTCTTCCACTTACGGATGATGGAGGCCATTGTGCTCATTGGGACCTTCAAAGCAGCAGAAATTTTTCTGTATCCTTCCCCAGATTTGTGCCTCGAGACAATCCTGTCTCAGAGGTCTACAGACAATCCCTTTGACTTCATGCTTGGTTTGTGCTCTGACATGAACTGTCAACTGTGGGACCTTATATAGACAGGTGTGTGCCTTTCCAAATCAGGTCCAGTCAACTGAATTGACCACAGGTGGACTCCAATGAAGCTGCAGAAACATCTCAAGGATGATCAGGGGAAACAGGAGGCACCTGAGCTCAATTTGGAGATTCACGGCAAAGGCTGTGAATACTTATGTACATGGGATTTCTCAGTTTTTTATTTTTAATAAATTTGCAAAAACCTCAAGTAAACTTTTTTCACGTTGTCATTATGGGGTGTTGTGTGTAGAATTCTGAGGAAAAAAATTAATTGAATCCATTTTGGAATAAGGCTGTAACATAACAAAATATGGAAAAAGTGATGCGCTGTGAATACTTTCAGGATGCACTGTATAGATATTCCCAATTTGCCAGCCAGTTCTCTGAGAAGTGACAACAGGTAGCCGATATAAACTCATGAAAAGACCAAATGATATATAAATATACTGTAAATAAATAGAATATAAACTGACGAAAAGGCCAATATAGTCCTTCAGAACGCAGCATTGACCCCATATAAAGGTGAACTAAAATGCTGTCAGAGCATCGTATTCATGGACCCACATTCTAATAACAGCCTGGTGACACGTTTTATTGTGCGTGCCAATCGTCTATTTAGCTGGCGGGGTAAAAAAAATTAGGCAGCAGACAGAAAAAGATTTAGAGGGTGGCCACCCCACATACTGAAACATCAGCAAAAGAACAGAAACCCGTCTTTATAGGAACAGAGTTCACAACTGAACTGACTCACAGGTGGAGTGGGCGTTATAAATATGGTGGATAGGATGAAGAGGGCGGAGTCAGGCAACTGATGTGGCAGAAAGGTGGATTCTGGGTAGCGGAAATGACGTCATCAGTGGTTGGCCGGAAGGGGCGTCAGCAGACGGAGGGCCGGTGGTGATGTCATTGGGAGGCAGGGTCTTCAGGAGGATCAGGTGGTCTGGCTGACAAATAATACCATTTGAGCCTGTAAAGTGTCCCCCATGCGCACGTGTGTGACTCCCGGCTTGGCTGCACTTCCTGACTTGATCGAGGGTGTCGTCATTTGGCAGTTTCTCCGTAATGGGTGACAGCTGCCATAAATATACACACATTTCCACGTCAAATTGTTTTTTGATGTTTACGTAGAAAGTTACGTATGCCGAAATCGAGCCTCTTTTTGAGCGCCCGCAAGCTTTATAAATGAGACCCCTGGTCCTTCACTGGCCGTGTGCCGCTCCAGCTTTGGTTGCCCGATGGCTCCCATCCACAGCTGACTCGATAGGACAGCCTTCAGATCCATTTTGCTTTGTGAATTTGAACATGCGGAATGGACAACAACAGCAGAAAATGCCAAAGTGATATCTTTTTTAATGGACCAACAAAATTATTTATGAGGCAAGCTTTCAAAAGAGAGCTCAAGGAGAGAGTGCTGCTTCCTCATAAATAATGTTGGAGGCCATTAGAAGACATGACCCTCTGGACAGTTGGCGATATTCTCAAGCTGATGCGTAAATGGCTTGAAGAAGAAAAGCTTACGCTGAAGTAACTGTCAATGACTGTTATGTCCCACATAGTCGTGGAGCTGCTGAGTCCTATCTGTGCATCCAGAAATCACCCCAGATGACCACTGTGGTCAATAGGGGGCATTGCATCACCCCAAACCTCAGATACCATCACACAAACACAAGCCCCAGGTTCAAATAAGCAATTTATTAACAATCCCTCTCTTATTTCTCTCCTTCCTCTCTTCCACACCTCCAGATGAGCTTTGTCCTCCTTCCTCCCAACTCCAACTTGCCTGGATGTGGCAGGGTGGTTCCTTTTATCTTGGACCCGAAAGTACTTCCAGTAATAGGGCATAGCCTGATGAAAGGTCAATCAGAAGTCTGAAAAACTACAGAGCACAGCACTTAGCAGCACCCTCTGGTGTTACTCAGTGACCCCGACAGGGCTGCTCTAAGGCACTACAACTCACAGCATGCCGGTGGGTGTCCATTGGTGTACTTGACTCCAGGGTTGCTGCCATCTAGCAGTAGCTTGAATGATCCCCCTGTCCTTCCTTCAAACTGGCCTATCGGCTGGGTAACATTCCTCCATCTAAACCTGCCAGGATACCAGCATACCCATTCATTGGATGGCATCCAATGCCCAGACCCTTATGTAGTCAAGGAACCTCCTGCCTCTTTCCATGTTGTCACACACGTGTGCATTGGAGACAATGTACAGGCTTAAATGCTGGCATTCTTCAAGGGGTTGGCGTTGCCCTCTAACTCTTTCTCCTTTGCCCCTGCAGATGAAAAGAAGAACCAGCCTCCTAAGTCCTCTTGTGATCTCCTGAAACCTCCACCCACCACTTCCTCTTCCGGTATTTCAGATCCCACCTCCTTATGACATCATCACCAGTGCCCAAGATGCCTATCAACTATTACATCACTTCATTCTCCTTCATATCTATCTATCTATCTATCTATCTATCTATCTATCTATCTATCTATCTATCTATCTATCTATCTATCTATCTATCTATCTATCTATCTATCTATCTATCATGTAGTATTTATATCTCTCTTATATAGTGTCTTTCCTATCTCTCTATATATCCCTTCTTATGTATCTCCCTATGTATCTCTAAATAGATAGACTGGAACTACTGTATATAGGGGATTATTGTTATGCATGAGCACCTTATCTCAAAACTTCAGTCTTCTTTACCATAAAAATCTAATGGCATATTTACAGATATGTTATTAAATTTAAAATTCCATATCTTTTTCTGTATTATTATTAAACTGATGTTCTTTCATTTGTGTCTCATTATTAGAGATTTGAATAAGACTTTATGTAAGGATTCTATTTAATGTAAGCCCATATTGATTTATTTTTAGTTTATTTATTAATATTCATACTTAATTTAAGTTGCTTTTCTTTTCTTGCATTTCTTTCAGTGACACTTTGTAAACCACTTTGCGTTATATCCTGTGTATGAAAATGTGCTTTAGAAATAAATGTTGGTGTTGTATATCAATAGATAGATTTACATTAAATGTACAATATAAATGAAAAAAAAGTAAATGGTGAGTTGCAAATGATCGGAAGATCAATTGTACTTCTAAAATTTTTATTTTTTTTTACTTCTAAAAATTTTTTTATTTTATACTTTATTGAGGATTTGTTCTGTTCTGTGTATTGTGTTGTATTGCCCCCCCTTTTTTGACACCCACTGCACGCCCACAACCTACCTGGAAAGGGGTCTCTCTTTGAATGGCCTTTCCGGAGGTTTCTCCCATTTTGTCCCTATACAGTAAGGTTTTTTTTTGGGAGTTTCTCCTTGTCTTCTTAGAGAGTCGAGGCTGGGGGGCTGTCAAGAGGCAGGGGCTGTTAAAAAGCTCATTGCGGCACTTCTTGTGTGATTTTGGGCTATACAAAAATAAACTGTATTGTATTGTATTGTAAATAAACTTGCCATACAGTTTCTGAAATAAACTGACATTAAAATAATGAATACTGGGTAACACAGAGAAGCTGTGTCAGGAGTTCAAGTTCCACCTGCTCCCAGTGTGTGGATTTCCATCATGTGCTTCAGTTTCCTCCCACAGTCCAAAAACATGCAGTTTAGGTGGTCTGGTGATGTTAAAGTGCCCCCTGATGTGTGTGTGTGTGTGTGTGCGCGCGTGGGGGTGTGTGTGTGTTTGTGTTTGTGTGTGTAGGTTTGTGTGTGTGTTTGTGGGTGTGTATGTTTGTGTGTGTGGGGGGGGGTGTTTGTGGGTGTGGGTGTGCGTGTGTTTGTGTGTGTGTGTGTGCGTGCATGGGTGTGTGTTTGTGTGTGTGTTTGTGTGTGGGTGTGTGTTTGTGTTTGTGTTTGTGGGTGTGCGTGTGCGTGTATGTTTGTGTGTGTATTTGTGTGTGTGTTTGTGTGTGCATGTTTGTGTGTGTGCGTGTTTGTGTGTGTTCGTGTTTGTGTGTGAGCGTGTGTGTGTTTGTGTATTTGTGTGTGTGTTTGTGTGTTTCTGTGTGTGTGTGTATGTGTGTGTATGCATGTGTTTGCGTGTGTGTGCTTGTGTTTGTGTATTTGTGTGTGTGTTTGTGTGTTTGTATGTTTGTGTGTGTGGGGGGGGTGTTTGTGGGTGTGCATGTATGTGTTTGTGTTTGTGTGTGTGTGTGTGTGGGGGTCTGTGTGGGGGGTGTGTTTGTGGGTGTGGGTGTGGGTGTGCGTGTATGTTTGTGCGTGTATTTGTGTTTGTGTGTGTGTGCGTGCGTGAGTGTGCGTGCGTGTGTTTGTGTGTGTGTGTGTGCGTGCATGGGTGTGTGTTTGTGTGTGTGTTTGTGTGTGGGTGTGTGTTTGTGTTTGTGTTTGTGGGTGTGCGTGTGCGTGTATGTTTGTGTGTGTATTTGTGTGTGTGTTTGTGTGTGTGCATGTTTGTGTGTGTGCGTGTTTGTGTGTGTTCGTGTTTGTGTGTGAGCGTGTGTGTGTTTGTGTATTTGTGTGTGTGTTTGTGTGTTTCTGTGTGTGTGTGTATGTGTGTGTATGCATGTGTTTGCGTGTGTGTGCTTGTGTTTGTGTATTTGTGTGTGTGTTTGTGTGTTTGTATGTTTGTGTGTGTGGGGGGGGTGTTTGTGGGTGTGCATGTATGTGTTTGTGTTTGTGTGTGTGTGTGTGGGGGGGTCTGTGTGGGGGTGTGTTTGTGGGTGTGGGTGTGGGTGTGCGTGTATGTTTGTGCGTGTATTTGTGTTTGTGTGTGTGTGCGTGCGTGAGTGTGCGTGCGTGTGTTTGTGTGTGTGTGTGTGCGTGCATGGGTGTGTGTTTGTGTGTGTGTTTGTGTGTGGGTGTGTGTTTGTGTTTGTGTTTGTGGGTGTGCGTGTGCGTGTATGTTTGTGTGTGTATTTGTGTGTGTGTTTGTGTGTGTGCATGTTTGTGTGTGTGCGTGTTTGTGTGTGTGAGTGTGTTTGTGTGTGTGTTTGTGTGTGCATGTTTGTGTGTGTTCGTGTTTGTGTGTGAGCGTGTGTGTGTGTGTTTGTGTTTGTGTTTGTGTATTTGTGTGTGTGGGGGTCTGTGTGGGGGTGTGTTTGTGGGTGTGGGTGTGCGTGTATGTTTGTGCGTGTATTTGTGTTTGTGTGTGTGTGCGTGCGTGAGTGTGCGTGCGTGTGTTTGTGTGTTTGTGTTTGGGTATTTGTGTGTGTGTTTGTGTGTTTCTGTGTGTGTGTATGTGTGTGTATGTGTGTGTGTATGTGTGTGTATGCATGTGTTTGCGTGTATGTGTTTTGTGTGTGTGTGTGTGTGTGTGCGTGTTTATGTGTGCGTGTTTGTGTGTGTGTTTGTGTATTTGTGTGTGTGTTTGTGTGTGTGTGTATGTGTGTGTATGCGTGTGCTTGCGTGTGTGTGCTTGTGTTTGTGTATTTGTGTGTGTGTTTGTGTGTGTTCGTGTTTGTGTGTGAGCGTGTGTGTGTGTGTTTGTGTTTGTGTTTGTGTATTTGTGTGTGTGTTTGTGTTTGTGTTTGTGTGTGCATGTTTGTGTGTGTTTGTGTTTGTGTGTGAGCGTGTGTGTGTGTGTTTGTGTTTGTGTTTGTGTATTTGTGTGTGTGTTTCTGTGTTTGTGTGTGTGTGTTTTTGTGTGTGTGCGTGGGTGTGTGTGTGTTCGCACTACGATGGACTTCCGCCTTCCTCCTGATCTTGATAAGCAGGTTTAGAAATTGGATGAGCAGATAATAAATATAAAGATATTAAAAACTGCTGACATGAATGAAAAATGTATATTCTAATTAATGAATAAATATGTAGCAGTCCATTGATCAAATAATTTCAAGAATATCCAATGTGTGACTTTCCCTACAGGAGTCTTTGATTTTAGCAGCAAAAATATTAAAGGCAATCTGGAAGAGGAAGACTCGAGTCTAATTGAAAAAATGTTTATTCATCTCCCCGGCTGCACTACAGTTGAGTGCAAAAATGCAAGATGATTATCTCGGGAGTGCAAACGGTACTAGAGTGAAGTTTTTTTTTTCAAAATCAATAGGCCTCTAACATTTGACAATGCTAATATCTATGCCAAGTTTCATTCAAATTAAATTATTTGTTTTTGAGTGATTGAAGTCAGGAGACTGACAGCCAGACATCACATTAGAAGTGGGCAGATGGTGTTGAAGGTGAGTAGAAGAAGTCAGTCCATTGGAAACTCACAGTTGACATTATGGCCCCATCTGACTTTTTTGCTCTCTCTTTTCATATTATAATAAAAAAATCCTGGGACGAGACGTGACTTTCTCAGAGAGACACTTTCATGACCTGCAAGATGAGACTTTGTGCCAAGAGATTTAACCAACGCCCGGGGCCGGAAATAAAAGACAAAGAGTAGATGACAAAGTAGAACGTCGTAAAGAATTCAAAAACGTTGGTGTGGTACACATGCAGAGCAGGTTAGAGATAATGGAAGTAGGAAAATTCGAAAGTCTCCAAAAAAATGATAGTAAAGATTGCAAACATGCGGAAAATATTACTTGGTGAAATAACAGAACACCGAAAAGAGATCGAACATATTGATTGGATTTAAAGTTTAAGTCGGAGACTTGTAGATCGTCTAATTCGTGTTGCCATCAGGGAAAAATAGCGTTTCTTCCCAATGAAGAGGCGTAACTGCGAGAATTAAAAGATTTGTTGTTTGGTGAAAGTGAAATCCACATACGCTGTCACGTCTGGGTCACCGAGTTGCACAGACACACAGGAGATTTTAGAGACCGAAGTCTTATTCAAACACTTCAAACAAACACAAGTTTCTTTCAGGAGTGAATCGAGCTCGGTGTGTAGTCGGAGGGGACAGTTCCGTCTCTCAATTAAAAGAATAGAAAATCTTCCTCTTCATAGGGGCGCACTTCAGGAGTGGGACCGCCAACAAGAGCAGAGGATGTCGGGGGGGGGGGGGGGGGGGGGGGGAAGAGAGACAAGGCAGTGGGACAAAAGGACAGCTGCTGTACAGGCTTTTAAACGTTCAAAGCACCGCGCGAGATGCAGATCACACGGCACAGCAGCAGCAGCAGCAAGCCAGCAGCTGATCGAGCAAAGAGGAGGTAAAAAAAAAACTGTATTTGTTTTCCATTGTATCACCGTTTAGGGGGGGGGTTTCAGAGGAGCGACCGCGTCTCCTTGAGGTGCGTTAAGCCCCTCTCTTCACAACATGAGCAACAGAGATATGAAGTAGCTGGCGTGTAGTGCAGGCCACGGTTTAATGGCGAGCAAAGCGAGCAGGGGTCAAAGCCCCCTAGTATACAGTGAGGAACACAAGTATTTGAACACCCTGCGATTTTGCAGGTTCTCCCACTTAGAAATCATGGAGGAGTCTGAAGTTCACATTGGAGGTGCATTCCCACTGTGAGAAACAGAATGTAAAAAAAAAATTCAGGAAGTCCCATTGTATGATTTGTACAGAATTTATTTGTATTGCACTGCTGCACTTAAGTATTTGAACACCTGAGAAAATCAGTGTTAATATTTGGTGCAGAAGCCTTTGTTTGTAATTGCAGAGGTCAAACGTTTCCTGACCAGTTCTTGACCAGGTTTGCAAACACTGCAACAGGGATTTTGGCCCACTCCTCTAGATCTGTCAGGTTCCGGGACTGGCGCTGAGCAACACGGAGTTTCAGCTCCCTCCAAAGATTTTAGATTGGATTTAGGTCTGGAGACTGGCTAGGCCACTCCAGAACCTTGATATGCTTCTTACGGAGCCACTCCTTGGTTATCCTGGCTGTGTGCTTCGGGTCATTGTCATGTTTGAAGACCCAGCCACGACCCATCTTCAGTGCTCTGACTGAGGGAAGGAGGTTGTTGCTCAAAATCTCACAATACATGGCCCCATTCATCCTCTCCTTCATACAGTGCAGTCGTCCTGTCCCCTTCGCAGAAAAGCACCCCCAAAGCATGATGTTTCCACCCCCATGCTTCACAGTAGGGATGGTGTTCTTGGGATGCAACTCCTCCTTCTTTTTCCTCCAAACACAGCGAGTGAAGTTTAGACCAAAAAGTTCTATTTTGGTCTCATCTGACCACATGACTTTCTCCCATGCCTCCTCTGGATCATCAAGATGGTCATTGGCAAACTTCAGACGGGCCTGGACATGTGATGACTTGAGCAGGGGAACCTTCTGTGTAATGCGTGATTTGAAACCATGACAGCATAGTGTTCTACCGACAGTGACATCTGAAACTGTGGTCCCAGCTCTCTTCATGTCATTGACCAGCTCCTCCTGTGTAGTTCTGGGCTGATTCCTCACCTTTCTTATCATCTGTGATACCCCACGAGGTGAGATCTTGCATGGAGCCCCAGTCCGAGGGAGACTGACAGTCGTCTTTAGTCTCTTCCATTTTCTGACAATTGCTCCAACAGTTGATCTATTTTCACCAAGCTGCTTGGCAATTGCCCGGTAGCCCTTTCCAGCCTTGTGAAGGTCCACAATTTTGTCTCTGGTGTCTTTTGACAACTCTGTGGTCTTGTCCAAGGTAGTAGTTGGAGTCTGACTGACTGTGGGGTGGACAGGTGTCTTTAAAGAGCTCAGACAGGTACTACTAATTAAGATTACTAAGTGGAGTAGAGGTGGACTTCTTAAAGGCTGAGTAACAGGTCTTTGAGAGCCAGAATTCTTGCTGATTGCCAGGTGTTCAAATACTTATGTGCAGCAGTGCAATACAAATTAATTCTGTACAAATCATACAATGGGATTTCCTGAATTTGTTTTTTTTACATTCTGTCTCTCACAGTGGGAATGCACCTACAATGTGAATTTCAGACCCCTCCATGATTTCTAAGTGGGGGAACTTGCAAAATCGCAGGGTGTTCAAATACTTATGTTCCTTACTATGTATATATATATATATATATATATATATATATATATATATATATATATATATATATATATATATATATATATATACATCCATCCATCCATTTTCCAACCCGCTGAATCCAAACACACGGTCACGGGGGTCTGCCGGAGCCAATCCCAGCCAACACAGGGCACAAGGCAGGAACCAATCCCGGGCAGGGTGCCAACCCACCACGGAAAACACACCAAGCACACACTAGGGCCAATTTAGAATCGCCAATTCACCTAACCTGCATGTCTCTGGACTGTGGGAGGAGTATATATATATATATTGTAAAAAAGACACAAATAGTCAAAAAAGGTTTGGGGTTTTCCGGCCCCGTATACTGTGGGAAAAGTGCGATCAATTGAATTTTCCATACAACTGTCATAACACCGTTCGCCATCATGGCGGACGGGGGGAACATTTATGAGGGAGGGACCGGAAATGGATGAAGCGCTGCAGGGAAGGAACCGAGATGGATGATGGGACTGCTGACGTCATTGGGATGCGACAGAGGGAAGGCGGAAGTGGCGTGTTGAGATTCCATGTTCAGCCGTTCATGGCGGTGTTGTGTCTTTCTTTCTGTTGGAGATAAATAGAGAAAGGTTAGTACTCCGCCATTCCCGTCTGGTATATGTTTTCACGCAACAGTTTAGGTCGTTCCGCGGCTCCCTAATCGCGCGTGCGTGACATGACCCCCCCCTCAGCCCAGACCCACCGGGTCGGGCGGACCGAACCGAGAGGTCGTGAACCCGGGAGAGGGCATCAGCATTGGCCTGAAGGGGACCCCGGCGATAAGTAACGGTAAACTTGTATGGCTGCAGGTCCAAAAACCACCTGGTGACACGAGGGTTCGATTCCTTGTGCAGGGCCATCCACTGCAGGGCGGCATGGTCCGTTACCAGAGTGAACTCACGACCCAGCAGGTAGTACCGCAGATGAGT
Organism: Erpetoichthys calabaricus; assembly: GCF_900747795.2. NCBI lineage: Eukaryota > Metazoa > Chordata > Cladistia > Polypteriformes > Polypteridae > Erpetoichthys > Erpetoichthys calabaricus. The sequence goes on from NC_041406.2 coordinate 5,906,948, forward strand.
CACCGCCCACTTAATGGCCAAGGCCTCCCTCTCAACCGCCGCGTACCGGGTCTCTCGGTCCAACAATTTCCGGCTCAGGTAAAACACGGGGTGTTCGGCACCGTCGACGCTCTGGCTCAACACTGCACCCAGGCCTGTGTCCGAAGCATCGGTCTGGAGAAGAAAAGGTAAAGAGAAATCAGGGGTGTGTAATATAGGTGCCGACGTCAGGGCCTTTTTCAAGTCACTGAATGCCAGTTCCGCTTTCTGGTTCCATACCACATAGACAGGAGACCCTTTCTTTGTCAGATCAGTCAAGGGTGCTGCCTTTTCAGAGAAACGGGGAACAAACCGGCGGTAATACCCCGCTAACCCTAAGAAAGCCTGCACCTGTTTCTTGGTCATCGGACGGGGCCATTCCAAGATGTCTTTTATTTTGGAGCATTGGGGTTTCACCTGTCCCCGCCCAACTAGGTAGCCTAAATATTTGGCCTCCCTTAAGCCAAAGTAACACTTACGGGGGTTAATGCGGAGGCCAGCTTTCGCTAGTGTGGCAAGAACAGCATACACCTGCAGTATATGTTCCTCCCAGGTGCCGGAATAAATGACTACGTCATCCAAGTAGGCGGCACAATAGGATTGATGGGGTCGTAGCACTCTGTCCACCAGACGCTGGAACGTAGCAGGTGCCCCGTGCAACCCGAATGGGAGGACCTTATACTGCCAATGTCCACTAGGGGTACTGAATGCTGTTTTCTCTCTGGCGGATGCCGTTAGGGGAATTTGCCAGTACCCTTTTGTCATGTCCAAGGTAGTCAAGTATTGTGCCCTCCCTAGGCGCTCCAAGAGATCGTCCACTCGGGGCATAGGGTAGGCATCGAACTTAAAGACTTGGTTCAGACGCCTGAAGTCATTGCAGAACCTCCAGGACCCGTCTGGCTTAGATACGAGGACGATAGGACTGGACCAGGGACTATAGCTTTCCTCAATAATATTCATGTCCAGCATCCTTTGGATTTCCAATTCCACTTCCGTCCTCTTTGCTTCCGGGAGGCAATAGGGTCTCTCCCTGACTATCACCCCCGGGTCAGTAACAATATCGTGCTCAATCAACGAAGTACGGCCAGGTACCTCGCTAACCACTTCGGGGACGGCATGGATAGCATGTTCCAGGTCCAGCCGTTGTGATGGGGTTAAGTCCGGTCCGAGGTTAAGTGTGAGTTTACTTGCGCAAAGGGAGAGGGCGGTACCGGAGGGTGGAGCCTCGTCCCTATCTCTCCACGGCTTTAACAAGTTCACGTGGTACACTCTCTCGGCAGGTCTACGATTTGGTTGTTTCACCAAATAATCCACCAGCCCTTTCCGCTC